>NT_177234.1:141613-154702 GCF_000188095.3 Bombus impatiens | reverse complement strand
GTCGGTATCCGCCAGTGGCGTGGCCGTTTTCGCGTGCTGCTTTCCAATTGGCCGGCCACGACAAAATTGCTCAGCGGGATAGTTTTTTTCTCGCGAAAAAATCAAACCCGCTGTTCGAACCGGTAGAGTGGGATCGGGTTCGAGATAATTCATCGACCGCCGCTGGGCTGGACCAATTGCGTGGTCGATCCGCGGGGGGTTAGAGACTGGATCTGATGATGTAGAGAAAAAAAGAAATCTGGGGTCAGGTTTTTTGTATCACAGGCGAGTTCAACTCTGGCCTCGCTGTTGCGCGCTGTTCTGACTACCAAGCGTATTTCTAATTCTAAAGTATCAGAATTTCTCTATCCTAACGTTTCTCTTCAGTATACTTTTGTTATACCTTGATCTTTGTGCGAGCAACCATTTTTTATATTTTCTATAATATTTTGCTACGTGTTCTTTTGTATTTCTTTTACTAATTCCTTTATTTACTTTTCTACTGTATGTTTTAAAAATATCACAAACACCATCGCGGTTAACCATTCCTTGATTATCTTTACAAAATTTATAGAAAAATTTGAAATACTATGGAAGAGCTATATCGTGGCTGTGTACACAAGGGTTAAATACAAAATTTATAGAGAAGAGTACTTCACTCCTTATAAAAATTCAAAAACAACGAACAATTTTCTACCGTTGTTTGTATATACGCATATATTCAAACTCGAAAAATTCGAAAGTTATAATTTACAAATTACAAATTGGTTAAAAAATCTCGTGTTCAAAGTTTGATCTGTACTTTTGTACATCATTGTATAACTTTATCTCGAAAAACCCTTACAAGAATCTCATTTACTAATTTACACCCCCAAAAGCACCAGGGGATTCGTAAACAGTTAACAACCAGAAAGCGTTACATGCACATACACTCACGTACGCGTACTCGCGTTAGAAATGTAGTACCTGATAACATTTTGGGAAACTCGGGTTGCCACCAGTTCGAATTCGGCGAACAACAGGACAACGAGGCCCGGAAACGTAACATTTCGCACGCTCACCAAAACCAACGATCCAGCTTCGCTGGTTAATTCTCGCTCGAGAAAATTCGCCTCGCGCGATCGTTAATTATTTCGCGTGACATGCTTCGGCACTTGCCGCGTCCGCGCGTTGTCAAAAGTTTGCATTCGGATGTTTTGCGGCACACGCCCGGCGAGTTTCGCGGGAGGGACGTTTTGAATAATGTAACAACGAAACCTCCGCGGCGCCCGGACCGCCTCCTCTTTCCTCTCTTTACCACAGAACTTTCTAATTAACCGACGCTGGCCCCGCGGAGCGTCGAGAGAGCCGGAGAAACCCGGGGAAACACCGGAGAACGAAGAAAGAGAACCGACCAGAGCCCAGGAAAGAAAGGGACAGCGAAATCAGTCACGATACCGGACAATTCAAAAGGCCTAGCCGTGGTATTTCGTCGCGTTGGCGATCTCCTCGTTTCGCGTTTCTCACCGTTTGTTCCCAACTGATCGTCACGTCGGGCAAACCAGTTGCTACTACCCCTGGCAATAAGTCTTCAGCCAAATGTAATGTGCTGTACGTAGCACATAGTTTACGTAGTAATTTTAATCGGAAGAAATAGTAATTTGCAATAGTAAATTTTAAATAATGATTCTTAAGCGAAGAAAATCGAGTTTGGCAGAAATTTCGTTTTACCGTTTATTGAGTAATCTCGTAATCGCTTTTTCGTTAATTCGAGCGATATTTACAGATTTTTGGCGTTAATACACCGTACTAATACGAGTGATGTTATATCTTGGTGTACAGAATAGACGCGGTAAAGTATTTTAATTGAAAACTAATTTTTAGATTATCTTTGGTTTGTTAAAAAACTTTTTATTTACAGTCTGTTTTCGCGTCTTGTAAATGAGAATGTAGGATACATATGTAAATATATAAGACAGACGAGAAAAATTTAAATTGTTTTACTATAAATTAAATATAAAATAAAAAAGATAATCGAGACTCTTGTCCTGTTATCTACCCATTAGAAAATAGTAAACAAAGAAAATGATGTTTAAAAAACACTTAAAACTCTAAAATTCTAAAAGAGAGATTTATAAGCTACAATCTGTAATATTTCAACTGACCAATACTACAATATATATGTTGATTAATTATCGCGTAAAAGACTTTGGGTGTAATAAAAATGTTAGAAAATTTCTGAGCTCGTTACTTCTATTCACTAAAAAGAGCTGACAATCGTACATCACGTTTCGACTGTTCAGTATCGTTTCCCTTTTTCCACCTGTAATAACGCGATCCGTTTTTGTTCCTCGGTTGCCTGTAAAAATAAGATACAAAGGGGTGGTAACGACTGTAAACGCTTTTTATGCAAACGTTGCACAAAGCTCGTTCCTCTGAAAGCTGTTTCTTGCATAGCACGTTTTTCCCTTGTTTCTAGCCTGGTAATTGCACTCTCGAGCCACCGTGTCGAAACGAGACGAGAAGCCATCGATTCTCACACGAAAGGTGAAAACTTGGCGGTAAAGGGCACGCATGGGCGAATTCAGAGATTCCATGGGAGAGAAGAAACGTGACAGAATGCTGGGATATATTCCATGTTTAGGAATATGTCCAGTGTATTCTGATCTCTATACGACGATAGAAAATACGTCGAATTAAAATTATTCGAAACTTTCAATATTTTTCATTTTTCAACAACAAAATAACGAACGAGCTATTATATATCGATCCTTGCATAAGCGATCCATCTAAAATTAATTGCATACATTCAGGATGAATTAAACATTTAAAAACTTAGATCTGACTTATGAAATGATTTACAGTAAGCATATTAAATAATACAGCTAATATGAATATCATCGTAAAATATCTAATATAAATATCATACAGAACTTAATAATACAAATATTAAAATTGATTAAAACGATTGAAACATTGAACACATACGTTCTCTATAGTTCAATGTTTAATCATTTCCTAATAATTTCTCAGGTTCACCCTTTTCCTCTAAATGTCCTAATATTCATAAAGAAGAGCTAGCGAAGAGTTAAGAAGAATACATGATTCTCCGCGCACATCGTAATGATCTAAAAAGCCAATTATAATTTGCTTTAAGAAAAAGAAAAATATCCGACACACTGTGTCAGTGAATATAACATATGACAGTTATAAAAATGGAACTTCTGCATATGGTCTTAATCCGATGGCTTCAGTTCGCCCTACTCGAAAGACCAGCTGGACCATGGATAACTGTACTCACATGATTTATTTTGACGAAAAAATGAGGAAAGGGGTTTTTCTTGAAAGAAGGAGGCCGATTGAAAAGGGGACGGGTGTACAGGTCAGCTCTCTAGGACCTGTTTGGCCGTTTCTCAATGGACAATGTCCTGCTGGCCAGGCGTACAAAAGACCCCCGGGATCTGGAGATCCTCCCACGATACGCATGTGGAGCGACGATACAGAGAGAAGGATCTAACCCGGTGCGTGAGTGGGAAACCGGGCGAGAAAGAGAAAGATACGCCGCGGTGTACCCATTCACAGTCCGTGAGAACCAGATTTCATATTTCTCATAACCGCCTGGCCGACCGCGGGACAGAGAGCGGCTCGCAGTTTTCTAGCTGTTTCTCTGTATATTTTCTGTGAATCTAGCGTATGTTGTTCCCAAACTGGTCAACCCGTTTTCACGGATTTCGTTCTGTCTAAAATTTCTGAAACACGACGTGTCTTTTCTCCTCTCGCTTATGCGCGCGTCCTTGGTCGGGTCCACCTTGCTTAGAACGCGATTCCTCACTCGTGAGAAGAATAAGAACCCTACCTCCCGTTTGTGCGTATATCTGATCGTCGGCCAGAAGGAAAAGCGGTTCCGTGACACGTGAGAAACGCCGCGTTTCCGGAGGACTCGTTCGAGCTTTCGAGCCGATGCCCTGAGATTAGATAGCGTGCCAAGCAGAGGACAATGCAGACGTTGACGATAAGAGACGGTGAACCTGCGTGGGTGGACCGAGATGGAAAGTTTCGCCAGGATACTGTGCACTTTGGATTCCTGATCCAGAGATAATGCGTTTGCCATTTTGAAATTTCGAATATAGAATAGAATGTTGATTAATTGAATCTTGTTTGAGGGTAACGCCGATTTTTTGGATATTGATTATTTAAACACGGAAGGAGATATGCATCGTTCAACGAGTCGTATTACAAAACTACTATAGGTACGACTATTACGCGATCATATTATGCGGGTATTATGCATATGAAATGTAAGGTCATCTTATCCTCTCATCAATGTATTTCATATTTGAAGAAGATGTAAGTTCTCCAAATGTTATGTTAATATTGAAAGTTCGATATTTTTGAATATTTCTAACATGTATATATAATATGAAAATTGGATATTTTCAAAGCTGAAGAAAATATGATACGATGTGACTAGACAACTTGATCTACTTCACAAAAAACTGTGACTGTTTTCCTTAAATCCCAATTTCTTGGTATTCAAACACACGAACACTCGAAAATCGCTTCAAGCACGAACCTATACCATAACATTGAATTCCTCCCACTTCCTGTGTCCCGTGATACGATAGATCCTCTGTTACACCTATGACCCCGTTTTCATTCGAAAACAAGTGGCCGTTACGTTCGCTCCCGTTTCCAACGATTTCGAGTATCCCAAAGAAAAACCGGAGCCTTAAAAGGGAAAACGATCATCGAGTAAGATATAAAAAGAAAAGCCTCCTTCCATAAAAATAGGCGGGTCGAAGGTACACAAAACGAGATTTCGAATATAGTCTTCGACGCGCATGATCCGCAAACCAGGTCCAATTTTTTCTTCTATCTCCATGGGCCAGCGTTTTTTTCCCATCATCATCTGGTCCACGTACGTAAGGGAAAGGGTCTTCCACATGGAAGAACGAAAAAAACACGTATGGCACCGCCATTTTGTGTCCTTTGTGGGGTAAGTTCGTTTCGATGCCAGGTCCAGGGTTAAAAACTCTTCACCCCTAGAAGAAAGTCGAAAGGACGAAGGGGTTTCCGGGTGTGGAGAAAGGAAAAAGGGAGACAACAGAGAGAGAGAGAAAAGGAGGAATAGTGGGGGTTCCGTATAAAAATTGCCCCCACCATCGGAGAACGCGTTGGTAGGTCCTTTCTATTCTTTTGATATCCTGTCGTCGGGGCCCTTGGCCAGCCCTGTGCCCTGCCAAATTCTCCAGTCAGCATCCGAGCATGCGAGAAATCAGATCTTCGAACGCGATTCGTTTCTTAATTATTTAATTGCTTGCAGTAAAATTGAGGATGAGTTGGTTCATTGATCGTTACCGAGTTTACGAGTGAGTTACTGATTAAGTGGACGATGATTCGGGAATTGGTACGCTGCACCATGGAAACTATCGCCATGGACCGACGCGTAATGGCGCATAAAGGTAAACAAACCTTAACTTGCAAGGAGAAATTGTTCTGGTTTTCTGGGGGAAAATTTTGTTACTTGAAAGGATGCAATTTGAGATTGGATTTCATTTGCAAGCGTCTTTATTGCGAAGGTTGGTTTCAAATTGGAGGTTGAATATAACTTGCATTAAAATTGAATACACGTTGTATGTTCGATGAGCGAAGGCTTAGGATCGTTTGGCTGATTTACAAATGTTTCGATACAGATTGTTAACCGTGAAATTATGGGTTTATGATTTAGATAACAACGTTGATAATGAAAGTAAAGAGGATCTTGTTGAATAAATTGTACAGGTATTTTGATTCGTAGGATATTGTACGTAAATTCCAGTGGTTAATTAGACTCTGTAATAAGACATGATTGATAAATAATCATGACTGTATTGGTAAAATTTGAAAAGAATCTAAAAGTGTAGATCGAATTCAGAATGTTTCACATAACAAGCATAATATATTCGTAAAAGGTATCTACAAATTCGACTACTTTCGTGAATCTTCCCCAACCTCTCGTTCAAAATTCTCTATTTTTAATCTGCTGAACTGTAGTTTCTCATTATCCACGGCCAATTCGAAACACGGTTGTTCGACTTTTCCTCCAGCCACGGTTTTCCACTATGTTGTGTCGGGATACAAACGACGTCGACACAACACATGAAGAAATAGAGATATATACGCGAGGATATCCCGAGGCGGTTTCCTTGTTAGGACATCCGTCCTGTCAAAACGTCCACAGGACACATCGAAGCAATTGAATTACGATCATCCCTAGGGCGAGCTCCGACCGTAACCAATAATTCCATTATCCATTAGTATTGGGTCGCGGCAATTTCCTTCGACGACCGAGGTAACGGACGCGCGTACGTGTGCAGCTAGGATCCATCGGGAAACGCGAAATATACAGACGGATCAAGAAACCGATGGATTCCTGGCACACGTCGCCAGGAATATCGAGCCACGCACGGAACGACGCGAGGCATAGCTGATAATGGAACCGCGTCCCGATGAAATCGACGTCGTTCCGAGATGCTCCAACCTGCAGCCGTCTGGTTCTTGAAATTCGGTGACGACGGAATTAGTTTTGGAAAGTCTCGATGAGAGAGTGGAGAGAGTCTCGGTGAAGTGGAGGTCAGTCGCGATGACTGCTGGTTTTTAATTGGCCACGTGGTGTTTTTTGA
This sequence comes from Bombus impatiens, assembly GCF_000188095.3. Taxonomy (NCBI): domain Eukaryota; kingdom Metazoa; phylum Arthropoda; class Insecta; order Hymenoptera; family Apidae; genus Bombus; species Bombus impatiens. Next base: position 148,082 of record NT_177234.1, on the reverse strand, counting down.
AGGTTCTGTTGATATTTGAATGAATTGTGGATTTTTGGATTAGTATTTAGTCAAGTGTATGTCTATTGTGTATACATTGGGAATAAATTGGGTGTAAGTATTATTAATGTCGTATTATTGACGTTGAGACGACTGGTTTTGAAGATTTGGAAGATTTTGGATTAGTATTTATTTAGAATACTACTACATCAGAAATTTATTTTTACTATTGGAATTAGAAGAATTGCAAGGACAACTTTTTGAACGTTTTGTTTTGTCGACAAGTTTGGTAATGTTGATATTAAGATTTTGAACATTTTTATTAAATTTATAGTTGATCGCGTTTAATCGCATTTTCATAGTTGTTGAGTTAGGTTGGAGGATGTTCAATTAAATGTTGGTTATATGCGAATAAGTTTGTAAGTTCCATGAGTGCTATCTCTTATATGTACTTGTATCGTACTTATATCAACATCTGTTTTATTGATTGAAGATTGAATCAATAGTTTATGTTCTTACGTGGGACGTCGTTCGTTTTTGGTTTCTTGAAAGTGTAATACGGAGATAATTGAACTGGTGTAGTAATTCTTTATGAAATTAAACCTGCAGGAAATTGCTCATAAAGGAACGTCGCTCGAGAGTTACGAATAGATATGTTCGAAGATAGTTAAGGGCAGTTTTGACTGCGTTGGTACCAGTGATTGGGTTTTGAATTAGAAATTTCTTAATGTTTTATGAAGAACGATCTTGTGTCTACTTGATTATATGACTGTAATATGAGCAATACTTTCAAATCTGAAAAGAACTTAAAACTTCTAAAATTTTCTGCGTCTATTTATGAAGCTCATTGGAAAATGCTGTCTAATTAAAATGTCTATTAAATTTCTTCCATGTCTTGTTTCATTTATCGAGATCGATTTTGAAAAATGCGAATGAAGAGAACTTATAATATTATCAGAATAAAAGAAAATGTTCCAAGAATCAAGAAATGAACGTTTGAATCAATCTGATAATTAAAACTAATATTAATGTTGATCGGTCAATGCCAAACAATTAACAGTTCAAAAAATAGCGAAATTTAATATCACTCGGGCATTATTATTTATCTGAAATTCACTTAAAATTCAACTATCAGCGAACCTAAAAGGTAGAGATTTGATCGAGCGACTAACTTTTCGAGAAGGAAAAAGATTATTCGAAGGAAACGATTCAGAATTTAATATCGGAGATCGTCGTGACTAATCGACGCGTGGAGTCGATTCCCTTGGTTGAGCGTTTCATCTAACTCGAACGGCAAACGAAAGAAAATTAATGTGAAGGACTAATAAGCTCCAGGACGTTTCCTGCAACGATTCCCATACGCATTTGCCCCTCCATTCGTCGATGGAAATTACGAAGTCTCTTCGCAATAAGGGAGACACGCGGTACAGTGATCGAGGCATTACGGATGTATGGACCAATTTGTAAGCAATCCAACTTACATTCGCGGGGCAATATTGCATTTTTATGTTATCTTTTCCTAGCTATTCGCGGCATCCTTTTATTGGTGGATGTTACTTTTACTCTTGTGGCCGGTAAGCTCGCTTTCTGTTAGCGTATTTATGTCAGCCATCGGGAAGAATCGAATCGAATCGAGAATCAGGAACTTAAACAAAAGCTTTTCTCTATATTGGAGGCAAAATAACTTTCGAATCGATAAGAACTGAAATAAGTCTATTCCATCTGGACATCCTTTTAATTCGTGAATTTATACATATTTTAAAAGAAAGTGTAAAAACTTCTTTCCAGGAATTTTTAAAATTTAGGATTGATAACTGCAATAGATTTGGAATAATGAATCTAGCTAATTACCGGCATGAGAATTAGTTTTACATAACGAAACATATTATATTTTGAAGAACTTGTGTGTAGTTAACGTTTTATTTAAAAACGCATTTAATTTGGTATGTCTGCAATAGAAAGTTATCAAAGCTCAAACAGTTGGCAAATTGAGCGATAAATTAAATCGTATATCCGAGTTAACAGATAAATGTTATTTGTTAACAAGACGATCGAAATATTTTCACGCTAACAATTTATACGAAAGATATTGTGCAAAGATTTTGTCATAATTAAGAGAAATGAAATACAGGGAACACGATGTTTTAATAAATTCTATATAACATCGAGGATTACTCGACCGAGATTCTTATTAAATGTAGCAAACAAAGTTAATTCAACGTTTACATTGCTTTTATCGTTTACGGTAACTTTAAACGTTATCCGTTTTAATAAATTCTGCTGAAGATCAGGAAACATTCAGACTATATTTTTATTAAGCTACCCACAAAATCAATTTAAACTCTTTTCCTTCCCTTACAATCTTACGGAAAAGAGAAATCACCTACTTCCATCCGCTAACCAAACTTTCATCTCCCATCCGCCAATCTTACCATCTCGAAACCTAATTTTACGCTTATCAAGCTCCGAACAATTTTTTAAAAATCTAAATGTGATTTTGTATCTTTTTGGTGGAAATACTTGATAACTCTCACGATACAGTACATTTCGTCTCACTATATATATATTAAATAATATAACAAAATATATCTATGTTGATTCAATGATTTATACATATGAAACGTATACAAATTGAAAGAAGAATCGAAATTTTTACAAGAGAGGAAGTAGAGTGCTGTTCCTTACTATGATATCTCTTTATATTAGCGATAAAATATACATATACACGTCGAGTTGTACTTTGCATATATATGAATTGAAGGACGATGCGTCAACCATTCTGACTCCATCTTTTCACACCACATTCTCCAAACATCCCTTATGTTAGTAATATACGTATGTATATGTACACTTTACTCCTAAAATTTGTTTAAACGATCACACTAGTTTAGTACTTAGAAAATTTCATTTTAATTTCTACTTAATATTATTCTTTAAGAGAAAGATCAGCCTGGTCATTTTCAGCCATTGAGCAATCAATCAGCAAAAATTATCATCTGCACTAACAAGAACAATTACTCACCAATCTTTTCGCTTTTAATTAAACACAAGTATTACTCCGTGTTTTGTTTAAAACAATAATTACTATTCATCGATACTTTTAAAAAGGAAAGTTTACTAGAAAGAAATTCTAGAAATAGGAAACTGCGATATCTCTAGTGTTTATATATCCTCAACAGGACTCTTCTTTATCTCCTCCATAAACTCTTCAAAATCTCAAGTACTTCACTCATTCGCGTAATTTCTCATTCTTTATTTCCGTGGGTCGTGACGCCAAATGAATAAATACACAACGACAACGTATGTACGTCATACGTATCGTACGCTGTATCTCTTGGACCGGTTTAGCGGACAGGTTAGAAGGGTGACGCGTGCGTGTATGCACGAAGGGAGATTCACCAGAGAATGACGGAGCGGACACGTGTCGTCCAAGTCCTCCTTCGCGATCACCTTCGTCGGAACGCCACAGAGGGGTAGGTAACATAACCACGAGTCTCTTCCTCTCTTTTCCTCTTCAACCATGAGTTTACCCGTCGGCCGCAGCTCCCGAGCTTCGGTCCAACATCTGCCCCCGAAAAAACAAAAGCCTATTGTCGTTAACGACCGGTCGCGCGTCTCTTGTTTCTAAGCGAGCGCTTTTCAATCGTAGGCGAATAACGGACCCAGAACCGAGTCCATTCAAGGCCCCGTTTTCTCTATGTCCCGTTTCTCTTCTTCTGTCTCTGTGTTCTCTGCCTTCGATCCTAGACCTCTCTCAGCCCTCCTCGTCCTGCTCGCGAAGTTTCTTTTAAGATTCTCTCTCTCTCTCTGTCTCTCTTCGTTGAATCGTGTTTGCTTCTTCAGCATGTTCACCGTTGAACATTTTTTTCATCCCGATACATAATAATCGCTGCGTCGAAGTGTATACGGTGTATCTTTTTAAGTGCATGGTTAGTTTTGTTGGTTCTAAGGTCGCGTCTTTTTGCTGGGAATGTTGAAGGAATGGTTAAAATATTGTATCCTCGCAGGAAATGTGCGAGTATAGATTCAGTTATGTTGGTTAAGATTTGGATATAGTTGTTGGCAAGAGATATGGATTCTTCCGGTTATAGGGGTGTTGAAAACGTTCCTCTTCAGAGAAAAGGCTCGATAGTGATGCTGTACAAGATATGATAAGACCTAGAAGTAAAGTTACTTGTTCGAATTCTGACGTTGTTTTCCCTTGTTCTCTTCGTGAGTAATAATTCATCTGTTTATATCCTTTATCGATTACAGTAAGTAGAAATTAGTGTTTTCGAGGATGAATTAATTAAAGCCAGGCAAGAATAATGAAATCGTGAAATGAAAATTATAAGAAACGATCTGAACAAGTACAATTTCATTATTAAGTAAGTATTGCAATATTTAAAACACAGATCGATATACGAGTACTTTCATCAGGACCAACAATGCCACTAAGTACGAAGTTACATGATGTCTAAATGATTAATGAGCGCCGCGTGATAGATTTTGATCAAAATATTGCAAAAGTGGTACAAATCCACCGCTGAAACCTTTCCATGCAACTGCCTAACAATCCCACTCAAACGAAAGGTGATGTTACATACGCAGGGTCATCCGATCTGCGTTTGCGCGCTGGCCAGTGGTCAATCAGAGCTCCGCCCCGAAAGAATCGAACGGTGTCCGCGCACCTACGAAAACGGGCAAAAGGAATAGCCACAGGCTATCCAAATATGGACTTTCATCCCTACCATAAAAAGAAGTCCGCTAAGAAGCTCCTCCGAAATATTTGTACAACACAGCCAAATCAAACTATATGTTATAATGTTATCTGTATTAAAACACCTATTAAATCTGAAGAAAGAGTAGAAGAACAAATGGGCAGAAAGACAATGATACAGGGTTTTCTTATTTTTACGCCGTACTGGCAGCCCCATTCGGATGGATATGGATACTTGACTCCGACGAGGGAGAGATCGATGCATGAAACTCCTGCCAATCTCTATGTTAATGGAGCGCGGCATAAGCAGTGGGCAAGGGGAAGAGCCGCGAGGAATGCTGCCAGGAGGTCTGCTGGAGGACACTTAAAAGTGAATTGTTACGTCTGCGGCTGACCCCGGGACCTTAGCCCCTCGAACCACGGTGAATTATAAGACTCGCACAGAAGGAAATTAGATCTCTATATCAGCGGCGCGCGTTTTCCTTCAGCTAACCAAATTTCAACCCTCAACCCCTTGCATGAAAATTGAGCTCGCGATGCCTGCGTAACTGGCGCTGTAATTGAACGCGCTTCAATTATATGCATAAGCATGCGGTAATTGTGGGAATTTTGTGGAGTCGTAAAAATCTTGATGCATATTGTAATAAGGCTATTTTTGTTATCGTAACATTAATTTACGTTTCTAAAAAATTAATATATTCTATGGTAAAAAGAGCAATTTTTCAAAACGGCTGTAAAAATTTGTAGTTTGGTCGTAGACTATTTGTTATTGCAATATAATTTGATAACGAAGTATTGTAGGTAGTAAAATATAAAAAACGAGAATATTTCTTACAATTCAATTATTGTTATAAAATATGGAAAGCAGTGTTTCATTGATTTTTTAACTTAATTGGTAATCGATGATACCTCGTTCCGTAGTTCTAATTCTAAAACGCAATCAGAATATCTCTCCACGTTTTAATACGTTCGAGAGAGATTAGAAGCCGTATTTTAAGGGAAACGTAACGGAACAAATTTAATGAACTTTTCATCCAGAACGTGGACGGTGAAAGCGTCACGATAAAATATTGCAAGATGGTGAAATTTTCTTGGGTGGTCTAAAACACAGGTTCAAGAGAAAGGACTTGAAGTATCCTTTTATCTAAAGTGTCTGCAGCTTTGGGCGAATTCTTAAGAGGGTCTTCTGTTTAGTTTCATAGGAACATGTGAGCGACTTTATGTAAGACGCGTGAAACTGGACAGAATGTTGTCAAACACGGAACACGACCTTTGAAAAATCAACTTATAATAAAATACTGAGATCTTGAAGAATTATTTCGCGCATTACGTAATACCTAAGCTTTCTAATCGACAATTTTATCACAATTTGGTTTTACATATTCATATAGACAATACCATACAAAGACATTTATTATAAAAATAACTGGCGATACATCCATTATCACGCTTCAAATTTTATTATCTCTAACATTGCAGGTTTAAAAATTACTTTCTAGAATTTCTACGTTTCTATACTATTCATTCAGAAGAGTAAAAATCTACGAACCTTTAACACCTTATACCGCTATTTTTAACTGCTCTATATGCTTTGGAAACCGTCGACAAACAAATTAAGAAAGTTTAATTTTTTAATTTTCCAGCGGAAACCTCGCAAGGCACCACATCCCCAGACACCGTCCAATGTGGGGCATGCAGGGCGTCCTACCCCCTTGGCGAGATTGTGCGGTTCATCGAACACAAGGTGAATCACTGTCGCAGCACTCTTCAAGGTTGTCACAGTCCACCGGC
>NT_177234.1:108816-141128 GCF_000188095.3 Bombus impatiens | reverse complement strand
GAAGACTCCGATCCGGAGGATGCGCTCGCCTTGAAGACGGTCGACCAGGACTCGAAGTTGAACTCGGTGCCCAGCATTTCGGCGCCCATCAACAAAAGAGGCGGAGGAAGATTGGAGAGCCCTCCGACGCTTCAAGGGCCCGGTCCGGACGCTGGAAGTCCGATCGAGCTGAAAGCAAGCGCTAGCTCGACACCTAAAAGACGGACAGAAGCTTCCGACGAAGACAAGGAGGATCTACCGAAGAAACCGAAGACGGAATCTGTGGACGCGGACACCAATACGGTCAATTCTGGTGAGTACGTCCCTGGGATTTATTCATCTGTTCGGTATTAGGTGAATTATGAGGAGAATCGGGTGCTTTTAACACAGAAAGTTAAAATTCTAATTTAAAATACGTAAGAATAAGGTGTATTAGAAAGTATTGAAGATTAGAAAGGAAGTATTCGCCGGAAAATTGTTAAGTTATGATTAGAAAGTGGTTTTTGATTGATTATTTCGCACAGAAAAATTGAAATACAGGTTCCAGGTTCCAAGCAGGTTCCAGGCAGGTTTCAAGAAATAGGGATGAAAAGAGATAAAATGAAAAGTTTCATTCGGGATAGTATTCTGGAGCAATGTAGGATTGAAGGAAGGAATTGGTAGATTTTAAGTTTTAAGTTGGTGCATATAAAGCACGTTATTTTTAAATAGTACTTTAATCATACGTAGGTATATATTGACGTTTTTACGATCTTTAAACCTTTATGCTATCCTGATAAAAGTTATTAGGAATATTCTTCGAACAGAAGTGGAGCTGACATGGGACTCGCGGTATCAAGTAGATCTCAACGATATACGCGTTACTAAAGATGCCTCACGATGTTTTCACATATTCCGCTTTCAGTTCTGCGTTGGGTCTTCCGAGTCAAGGTAGCCTCTATAAATAAAACGCGAGTGTTCCGGCAACAAATGCTTTCCGTACTCTATACAGCTCCCGAGCCGATATTTCCGATAGAATAAGTAACAAATTACGTTAAATTCTATTGAGAAATCTGCTTAATATAACAACACAATAAAATTCCGATTTATTACTTATTTTCCGATTTAAAAAGTGATATCGATATTCTTGGAAATTTCATTTCTCGAATTAGCAATTTTAATGATTTAATTTCCAAACAATTCAATAGCTAACTCGATAACAATAAGCTACTGACTCTCCTTTATCATGTTTTCAATTACAAAACTACTGCCATAACTGCTCCTCCTTAAAAAAAAAGAGTGAAATCATAAATTTTTGAAACTATCCTAAGATACTATGTAGGATTTCTGTCCTTTATTCTTTAATATCTAATAAACCATTGAGATTTTTCGATCATCCAGATGGATGTCTACAAACTTTGCCCTACCCTGCAGCGTGACGGTTCTACGATTCCCTTGACGGCACTCGAAACCGAAATCAGACTAGCGGCAAGTTTTGAAAATAAAATTAATTACGACTTTTCATCGTGGATCATGATTGAAAACCAGCGTGGACATTCGCACGTTGAACTTTTCGACAATGCGGCCACCGATAAAAAAGAGGGCCATGAGGGGCAGGGGAGAGGCTATGGGGGCAGGTTCACCCCAATCCCCGAGCGGGCTCTTTAAATTCAAAAATCGAATCTACCGCGGTATTGTCCATGCTCGGTGAACCACGATCGACATCACATGGCAGCCCGTAACTGTACTTTAAAACTCCCTTTTTCTCTTTCTTTCTTTCTCGCCCCCTCGACCAGCGAATCCAAAACCAGAATTTCACTGCGCAGATGACAGATCGACCGTTCGATGGTCGACAGTCCACGCGACTTTTATCGAATCGATGCAAATAACGCTCGTGGCCGTAAAAATTGTACCTAAAATATAAGGAAATAAAATTTCGTAGCATGTTTCCACATATAGATACAGTCTTCGTAAATTTATCTTATTTTTTATTCGATTCAGAATTACTGGTATTTAGGATAGAAATATTAACGAACAGTTGTGAACTATAATTTTGTCTGAAAAACGGAATATAAATATTTCTCGTGAAACTTTGTATAAATCATGAAAGTAAAAGTTGAAATATTCACAGGATGAATAAAATATATCCCCACTGTGTTCAATTTTCATAAAGTTCAGCGTCATCTTACATAGCATTTCGTAGGATTATTATTACCACAGTATCGTCATTATGTTATGTAATTTAATAATTCTCAAGGATTGTCCTGCACCTTAAAGATCGAACCACAAAAGTAGTGCGCTCGATTCGTATCTTTTACTAATCTACACTTAAAACGCGAAAAATAAACTTCCTGGCTCGCTATCAGTCAATCTTGCCAATTTTCAAGTTTCCATTCATAATACCCTGATCCGCTAGTTTCTTCGAAATTTGTTTGAAAAATAGGCACGTTCGATGACTGAATGACAACGATATGAAAGGGAGGGTTTCAATTTCGCACCCACTCGTAGGGACGAATCGACACCAGGATCGCGACGGTTTACTCCGATTAACTTCAAAGACACGGCGACGACCTCGAACGAAATTCATGCGGCCCGACGCCCCTGATGAATTGAAAGCACAGCCTTTGAGATTCTTAACTCGGTGCTTACCTGTGCAAATTGCCGCGGCCGGCTGTTTTGCATCGCAGAAATAAAGACAGAGAGGGTGGAAACGAAAGAGAGAAAAGACGGATCCCGGTAATGGTATTCAATGAGAATCGCTGGTCGTTCCTCTGCTCTCTTTCTTACAATTAGCGTGTTTTCGCTTTTGCAAATATTATCACGCTCGCTCCGGAATGATCCGGCCATTCCTTAAGACTTAAGAATCGTTCCATCTTAATTGTGTCCCGTTCGAAAAGCGACGATTATAGGAAAGTCGTGGATGAGAGGGTATTGGCGGAATAATCGTTCGATTGGAACGATTACCATCGATGAAACAACGTTGATTTATATGTACACTACTGATTAAAAGTTTGACATCACTAGGCGTTCCATTGAAGCTACGAAAAGTTGCAGAAACAGATCTGTTATATAATTTTTGATCTTATTGCACTTTTTCGAACCAAGTACTTTATTCAAATATTTAACCCCTGATTTAATAAGATCAAATGTCACTTGTGATATAAATTGTGCAATTTAATTCGAACGCTAACACTGTTTCCATTCTTCAAATTCGGAATTGTTAATTAGTGATGATGAATAATTTGTCATCTGACATGTTTCTACAGCAATTAAAATATCATTAAGCAAGGAATTAATTCAATATAAACGCCTGAAGTCGAGTTATTTAAAATGAGATAAGCTTTCGTGTGATTGCTGTTTCGTGCAATAGACTGTATTCTATTTAATAGAAAGAATCACAATTAGATCTTCTGCGTTAGTCTTGAAGTAGCATCGTTGAATTATAAATTAGTAATTACTACAAATAATTAAAATAATTTAATTTATGGTAGGTTTAGATTTTATAGGTTACTTTATATAATTTCATATTTTACACGATAAATATCATTAGTAATCTTTATACTGTAAAATTAAGTAATTTAACACGAACCTAGCATAAATTATTATCGTAACCTATGACCCAACGATACCAATTAAAAACGAATGATTGTTTTTTCATGATATGAATAACAGAATAAATGAATAGCAATGTCCATTATCAATAACGTAACCCTATAATAGTTTACTTGTTCGAAAAAGCTAATAACAAACAATGCTAACTGCATTCAGGAATCCTTTATATACCTTCATATCTATGCTTATTAAAATGCAAAACGTTATTAATTATCATTAATATATAACAGTTATTAGCTACTCACAATCAGATGTATAATACATTATACGTTATTACCTCAGACTCAGATTCCAGTGATACATAATTCCAATTAACTCATGCAAACACAATTCCACATTAAATTACTTTCATCCTACCTGTATACATATTTAAATAGAAATACCAGTTTCTTTATCCCAATATTTAGCTTCAATATATTTCGCTATACTTGAAAAATAATCGTTATAAAATAATCATAAATAATAATAATCTGCTATAATTTCTAACGAAACATAGAAGCGCTCTTATCTTCTTTCAAAAATTAAACATTTAGGATTAATTATATTTGCTAGCAATCCAAAGTGACTCGACTAGCTCTTCTAGAGTTAAACATTTGCTACACGTTAAACCAATTGATACAAACCACAGTAATACGTGATTAAACATCATCAAACATCATCAAACTCGCCCGAACATCATGAAACCTCATTGGAAGATCTCAACCCAGGCGTCCAAATATGTGTTTACCCCCGTTTCGCTGTCATCCCTTCGTATTCGAAGATTTTTCACACTCGAAGGGTTGATCCTCCATCGCGGGCAAACCGCGGCCACCGCTTGATTAATGCAAACGATAATAATTACGCAACAGCTTGTTGATCCGGCGCGAGCGCACACCGGTGTGTCTCTTTAAAATTTCATCACGGTCCGTGAAACTCGCTGAAGCATCCCCGGTCCCCCTTTTCTGCTAGGTACGCGGAGAAAGAGCGTTAACCCCATCCTGGTGCTCATCCCCCAACACCGCGTCCACGTTGGACTTGTTCTCCTGGATAAGCCCCTTTCGTCGCCTTTTTTGCCCAGTTTTTTTGTCATCGACCGGCCACGTCCAAAAGCCCAATTAGAATCGTCCTATTGTTTGGCCACGTGGTCCGCACGAGCCAATACTGCACGAGCACGCACGCGAATACGTATGTGTGAATTCGTGGGATAATATGCGTAAATGTGAGCGAACCGGTTGATCTGCGACATCACGGTGTATCTAGTTTGTAGTTTGTCTCTAGGTAAAGTAACCTGAATCGGAGACGATCGAGAGAAACGAAGTGAAGCGGAAATGGAGCCCTCTAGACTTTAGACTCTGGATCATCTGCCTTTTATTTAGTTTTTTTGATGAAGTTCGTTCATGAGTGAAAATGGCAACTGTATCTTTTGACATAATATTTTAGCTGGAATAGGTGGAAGATGTGTTGTACCCTTTGCGGTGAAAGGGTTTAACGTAGTTTGGTTCTCGAAAGAGTAAGATGTTGGGGTTGGTTAACTTGGTGTAAGTAGGTTTGATGATACAATAATGTTATAGAATATTATATAGATCAGAAATTTTTGAATTTTTCGTTTATCGAAACTTTGAATGATCTTGGAAACATGTTTTATAATATGAAACCTCGGAGAGTTTTAAAACTTGTAGACTTTCGCTTAACGCTAATCTTCTAACGAAAAAAATAAAAAAGTGGTCAATTTCATGCTGATAATTGGCAATACACAAAAAATACAACAAAATCTAACAAACATATACTATTTGTCATCATTTGTGGCATTTATCGTTTAAACTTCACGATAGAAGCTACAAAAAGCTACTTCTTTTAAAGGACTTTCATTCACTTTCACGAACTCGACAAAAATATATTATATCTACCGACGAAGAAGATCAGCGACTCTGAAATCAATACAAAGAATGAAAAAAAATCTTCTCGCGGTTGTCTCCTGAGAAACAGAGACGTAAGGAGGTGGAGATTGACGTTACAGGGAAAAACGAAAGTTTGGCATGGGGGATGAAGAGGAGGAACCGAGACAAGCAGCGATAATCCGTCGAAATTGACACTGGCGTTCCCGGTGAGATGCAGATTTGATCTATCTGTCACGTTTGTCTGGAATATTAATTCTCGTTCGTGGCCGAGCTTTTTCCAACGGTGGTTCTTTATGCTTCCTTCGCGCGTCCCCTTTTTGAATCTCTTCCATCTCTTTCTATTTCGCTTTATACTCGTTTCTCCTTCTCTGTCATCCTCGTGCTAGCTCGTCTTCGTGGACCGCCCGAGGCGCCACGAGAATTGCTTGCGAATTGGTTGTATCTCAGGGTTTCGAGCTCCTGCAGCCCTTCCGTTCCCTTCTTTCTTCCCTGCTTTCTCACCCCCGCAAGGAAGGAAGTCAACGAGGACGACATAAAAGTGATACACTGTAGCGGCAGTGCCAATACGCGCGACAGTCTTCACTTTTTACCCCCTTTTCGTGTTTTTCTACCAGATTTTTTAAGGATTTTTCCTCTACTTTTCGTCATCGTTACTCGCGACGACTTCTTCCTCGAACATTTAGTTTCGAGGTGTTCGAATCTTTTTGATGGTAACAATAGATATAGCGCGATGGTTTTGTATTGAATTTTAATTAGATGACAAATTGTTGTTGTTAAGTTGTTAATTAATATTCTATATACCGTGTGGATCTTATAGACATTGTTTTTATTCCTCGCAGTAAAAAGATCATCAATTTTTCGAAGAAACCTCTCTGAACATTTTTACTAAGTCATGTTTGACTAATCCTTCGCACTGCACTTCACTGTATCGTATTGTTTCAACCCATATGAAGCAGAAAAATGAAGAAGACTACTAACTCGTAATGTTTCTCGTTTTGAAACAAATCCTTGGTCGCAAAAAATTTGATTGGAAGAATCTACTTAAATCGTTGGTCTTGTCACGCGAGTTATCAAAGTATAAAGGGTTGGTAAGTTTCCATTTTACACGACCTTCTTTCGGTTTTCAATTTTTTCTCAACCCTTTATCCTCGTGCCCTTGCCAATCTTCTTTAACAAAGACACGTTAAAAAGCTCGCTACAAACTTCATTTGTCTTCTTCCTGGCGGCGAAGGTTCAACGAAGACAATTAAAGTGTCACAGTCGAAGACGAGAAAGTAACAGCAGCAACGTTTCAGACTGCTAAGATAAACGCGTCCTCACTTTGCCTTTTCTTTTCGTTTCTTTCTTAAACTGCACCATGTTTGGCAGATGAAGCTGAACGCAATAACGCGCAAACATTCGAAGAAGAGCAATATTTTTGGCACGCGCTCTCTTTGGAAATGTTGTTATTTCAAACAGAAGAACACAACGTTCTCGCTTCGAGATTCTTTTCTTTCGTTTGTTTGCCAGACGAGAGAGTTAATGGGCACCGTGGTCCATTCTTGACGTTTGCGGTTGGACAGGGGAACAAGGGACATAAAGTCTCGGAGAAAACGCTAGCCAGCCGCGTTGCAACATTGTAGTGACCACGAGAAATACAGTCGCGGGAAGCTTCGAACAGTATGTGGGTTTATTTAAAGAGAGAGCTTCGATTCATGAAAGTTTCAGCGATGTTTATAACATATAGCGCATTTGACAATAGATTGAATTTAATGCTTTAATAAAATTATGCTTGGAATATGTTGCATTTCAAAGGAAAAATCGGTTCATCGTATATTTTAGAGAAGCTTTTGTGCGAAAGAAAATATATGTATATCACTTTATTCCATAAAGCACATTAGTCAGAAATAATAAGACTCTATTGAGTTTATTAATTTTGATATAATAACTGTCGTGTACTTAATACGATAGAGAAATGGGAGGTTTCTATAATTATCTAATCATGATATTCTGTACATGCTCTGCATTGTATTGCAAATAACGCCACTATTATTTCCATATTTCTGTTGTAACTTTTTGATAAAGCTTTTAAAGCGTTTTCTTTGAGCAACATTTTCGCATTATATTTAGCCGTAGGATACAGTAGCAAATTTTATCCAAAGACTCGTGGCACATAATGTGGCTTATCAATTTTTCCTCTTATGACCTATATATCTCATCTTGTTTAGATCCTCTAATAGAAATTTATTTCGTAAAAGGGATTAATCCAAGAAATATGAAAATAAGACATGCAAACTTGATCGAACATTTCATTCAGCAAATATTTCCATAAAATTACAATTACAGTTCAGCAAATAAAATAACCAAACGCGTACAAGTACCAACATGTTAATACACTTCTGAAACTTTAAATAAAGAAAAATAAAAGACAGAACTATCAATCTCTTAATTAACAGAATGTTAAACGAAGAATTGCAGATCAAACGCTATATTTAAAATAATACTACGCTCACGTACATTAAATCTGGAAGAAGTTGAACGTGACAGGCGAGACGCAAGACTCGGCAGGACCTATTCAATTTTACGTGTCTCCAAAAATCAGGTTTCTTTACATCTCAGACCGATCTCTACAGATCCAAAAAGCAGTTCGTTTCGAATTCTACCAAAGCTATTCTCAAATAGAGGTACGTTAACAACAGTGGTGATCACCGAGCGATAACTATTTCCAGGATTTATTAATTATGAAACGATAATTACTGGCAACGACTATTGATCGTCCAGAGGCGATTGTTTTCGGAATTTTCGGTCGACGAACGTCCCGTGGACAGCACGAAAATTTATTAAAACGATACAGTTTCGTCGGAGGAAATCTTCTCGCTTTTCAAACCGGGCACATCTGCTGTTCGTCACGTCACCACACGCGTGGATACGTGTGTGTACACGCATACGCCGAAAGCCCTTTAATCCAGAATGGCGTGTGACAATATTAAAATATCGATTAGCCAACGTATGCGGCGTATGCACTTTGTCCTACGTACAAGGGTTGCACTTAAAAGGGACAACGCGCGCCGCATCGCAATCAGGGATCAGATTATGCTTGTTCGACAGAGATTGACCGATTGAAACTTTGCCTCGCGGTGTTTCATATGAACATCAAATGAATTTATTTAATAGTTTCGTATTTTCCACTTTCTGTATGCGATTTTCTTCATTTTTAACGTTCTTCTTGTGAGAATCTTTCGCATACACAAAGCATAGGAACGTAATGACGTTACAAACAGTGGTTTTTAAATTCGCGTCATCTTTTCGCGATGGATGAACTTCCAGAAGCGAGTCATTCGTTTCTTGAGAATTCAATATTCCTCGTGGACTTATGCAATGAAATTAAGGAATTAATAAAAAGTAGAATTGTCTAATTTGGCTCCTGGAGACTCAGTCAGATATTTTTTTAGAATTTGACTTGCTTCTTTCATTCCTGCCAGGTTTGTGCAAAGTGTCAAATTGAACGTACTCTTTGACGTTGTAGTTGACCTTTAATCGTAAACAGGTTGAGAATTTTTATGCACTTATGAAAAATTTAAAGAGCCGAGAATATGCAGAATTCATGTCATCTGTAAAAATATATGAAATATTCAACGTAGAAAATATGGTTTCCAAATATTTAGCAGATAAATCTCTATTTACGATAGACCCTGATTTACGATAAACGTAACATTTGTGAATATTGAATATTATTCATTATGCAGTGAATGTTTTCCTTTAAAAAACTTTCTGGGTTTATGAATCTATTTTTCAGCTATGGTATATTAAGAATACTGAAATTACGAAAATCAATAAAAATGAACTTATTATATTTCCATCTTATTGTCTTCATATAGTATGTAGCACATGCAGTAAAATATATAAAATATTATATTATAAAAGAATAACTTCCAATTTCATAATTTTTCCAAAAGTTTGTAAAATGAACACGTTAGAAGTCTATGAGAAATGCGTTTGAAGAAAGCGTATTGAAGAGACGAAGAATATTTGGAAAATTATTTCGCGGGAACTATACCCACCGATTGAGGGTAGCTAAGTTTCGTGTGAAATCTTCCGTGAAAGGGTTGAAAGGAAGTATTCGTAGGATGACCAGGGTTTGGATGGTCGTTAAACAATGGCATTCCGAACGATTTGCCCGTAAACGTCGCGTGGGCCAATTTGTCGGGCAATTTCTGAGGAAAATCGTTCGGTCACTATCGCGAGCACCGGAAGAACATGTATTCGTATGCGACCACATTGTTCGTTATTTGATCCCACGATACCCTCGACGAATTTAGCTTTTGTCATCAAATCGTATGTCACGTATATTTAGTATTTAATATATTAACAAAATTCTTTAGTAGATATTTAGTTGCATATTGTTTGATCAAATTCTCGTTCGAAGATACGATTATTGTATGATAGACAGACAAACATAATAATAAGTTATTAAAGTTTATCTGTTTTTTTGTAAAACGGCTCTTTATGTTTATTCATGTAGAAAATTTCATAAAACGCTTAAAATGTACATATTGTACTAAATTTTTATATTAATTCATTGTAATTTTGAAGTTACGGAGAATTGTTTCTTAATAGCGTAGAATGTAGAGGCTCGTTATTAGCGCAGATCTTCACCGACGACCGGCTCGTTATAAACTGCTCGTCACACTCTGATCGGACTCGGTGATCGACATCGACGGTTAAAAGACAAAAGGAAAAGCCGGGCCCTTTCGGAAAAGCCGCGGCGGCTCGCCGGCTCGACAACGTCATGTGTATTGGCTCGGCATACACGCACGAGAACATACACACTAACAATAGAAAGAGAGAATTAGTCTAGAACTAGATGATTCGATCATTTACGTTCTCACAATATGATATGTAAATTGAATAATTAAATTGTATTAAATTCTTTTTAAAGTTAGCCTTCAATTGAGGTTGTCGACTCATAGGTGATCGCACACGTATTTAACATTTTCTAATATGTTATATATCATCTATTCTATGTAATAATATGAAAATGTAATTCTTGCAAACTTAATAATACCCAAGACGTGCTAACTATAATTTTAATATATAGATAATTTTCTCATTTTCTTTTTGTTAATAATTTTTATACGCCAGCTTCATACGGAACTTTCAAATTTCCAATGATTTCCATTGCCGCAGTACTTTTTTCGCAACACCATTCACGTTGTAAAGTGGAACTCTATAAATCGTGATCGATGCGCTTCTCTATCGGCCGCATCTTCAGTAAGGGCAGAAGCATCCATAGAGAAAGAAGATGGTGGAAAATCTAAAGAAATAATCCTAACGGATGGCCGGCCGCGACGTTTGCATATGAAAAGCGTCCGCCTGTGAATCGATACACCTTTATTATGCTCGAGCACTTGCTTATCTTCCTCGGTGTCGGGTCCCCTCTTCAACGAGTTTGAGGGAACTCGGCAATATCATCGACTTCCGGTCGACGAAAGCTCGCCCGAGGGCCAGACGCGTGAAACAATATGCCAAATTTTCACGGTTTGCCACTCGATGACCCCTTATTTGTGACGTGACTCGTCCCTTTCTTCGCTTTCTAATTTTCTCCTCGCCGGGGTCAGCCAAGTTCGCACTCGAAAAGGTTCGTCGAATCGATGACGCGGTGAAAATTAAGTGGTTTTTCTTCCTGTTTCTGCGGTATCGCGCTCCTTTGTTTTACCGCTTGTCGAGATAACCGTGTAGCCGTTTCAGTTTTGTTTGGAAATTCTGTTTAATGATTTCTACAAATCGAAGTTACAAGCTGTATCATGAAATAAACTACATCTTGAAGTAAGCTGTGCGAAATATAAGTAATATTGGGAAAATATTCATTGTCGTTGAGAATGTTATCGATAAATACGTTCTGCGATAAATGGAACGTGAATGTTTATGTACTTATGACAATACACGAACATGTACATAATATGCAAAAAATATTTAAATTGTCCAAGGTAATGAACTTGTTGTAATTGTTAACAGGTGCATTTTTAGGCGTTTCTAAGTACATTGCAGGTAAAAATGCATAACAGGTAACTATAATAATTTGTAATAGATAGAACGAATCTCTTCTTAATTACTATTTCTTTAGTTGTGTCCATAAAAATACAATATAAATTTGTATAAAAATTCCGAATCTATCTATAGTCATTTTCCCCTGTACACTGCATATACGATCACGTTTGAACTTCAGACTTCAGCCTCGAAGCCGACGCAACGTTGGTAGACGTCGGAACGAGGTTATCTGCGAGGAATCACGGTATTTTCCCTCTTCCATTCCGCGAGCGTTTCTTACCACGACGCGTAAACGCAAACGTAATCGTGGTGAAAGGTCAGCGAGGCGGGGAAGAAAAATCTGTCGCCCACCCGGCAGCCTCGTTATTCTACTTAGCACCTTGTTACACGCGGCGATATGTGTTCTATTGTGTATTGTCGCGGGGTATATCCTATCGCTTATGAAGCTGACGTCCCTCGAGTTGTTTCTAATTTAATTTAGGATTCATTGTTTACGTGTCCCATTGTCGCCGGGATCCGCGCCAGCGTGATTCATTTATTGGACATCGTTGATACACGCTTCTGTGTGTTCCACGCGGCTCTCAAGCAGTTTCTCTTGAATAATTTCAGTAACGAGACCGAGGTGTGACCAAAAATCGTATAATTCGTTGTTTTCCTGTTCCATTGGTATTCGGAATTTTTATCTCTTTTTTTTTTGAATATACTACGCATTCGTCGTGGTTTCAATGAATTGCTATGTGAATCGTTCAAAAGTTATGCGGATCGACTTTATAAATTAAACTGCGTGCAAGCAGAATAATTGCAAACATTACTTTGTGAGAACTTTTTTGAAATTTGCAGTTATTTGCGCTATTCTCTTATGATCAATAAATTTACGAAAATGTGGTTTCTTTGTTGAGATGTAGAGTAGTAATTACGTATCTCTATAATGCGACATTCATAACTTTATAAAAAGCGGAATTGATCAATTTAAATTCGAAAAAGCTCATATGTATTTGGCACTAAATGCTAGCTAGTAGTTAGTTTCTTTATTGCTTTTTATAAATAATCCATGATTTTCTTTTCTATTAATTCACAGTTAATTTAAAAGACATTTACGATAGAGCAATATGAAACACCGTAAGGTATAACTAGCACTGAAAATAGAACAATCTACATGAACTTTAGAACCTGATCATTTTATTCGCAAGTCGTACTGCTTTTATACGATTTAAAGAGAATTCAGAAGAGTAAACGATCGACGAGAACGTTCCGTTTGGTGTAACAAACGACTCAATTCGAATGGAATAAGAAACTTAAGTAAAATGTAAGGTCTTATTTAGAGGAGGTTCGGCTTTAAGACTCTCGCTTCCAGACTTCCTTCAACGACAAAGATCTTCCCCTATCTCGAACAGCCATTTAATTAGGGCCGCTTTTATTTTTCCCAGATCTTTTGTCTCTCCGGTTGACTTTTCTTCCCGATGTTAAATCAGTCTGAAACGGTATAATAGGTGAACCGATCCCCGACTTTTTAATTTTCTAACACGCTTCTCCTCCACGTTCGAACAAACTGTAATTTTTTGCTTATGTTGTATTCTAACACTAACTCGTTTAAAGAAATCGCAGAACTTTTCTCCCAATATTTCATTGAAATTCATAAATATATTAACTCCTGATAAGTATGAGTTCACGATTCTATAACATATGAGACAAAAGCAAGTGGCATATTGAAGAGATAAAGTATGCTTTGAAAGGAATACAATTTGCTAAAAATACATGTCATTGTTTAAAAGATTCGTCAAATATTCAAAGTCACGGAACACAAATATAAACTTCAATTTCATGTATCTTGAGACACAGTATGAATTATTTACAATCCTCGCTCATATAACTTAAATTGCATTTTTCCTCGTTCGTAATCTCAACTATCGTTACACCTCAAACGAAATATCTCTCTGCTTACAAACTCCACATCGCCTCTCCACGTTTCTTCCAAACAAATTTAATTCACGATCACCCTTCACGTCCGGAATCACGAGTTCTTCGAATATGTCCCTGATCCTCCGTTGAATGGCATTTCCGCGGTACGAAACAAGGGACCATCACAACGTCTGTTCCGCTTTTCTTCCATTTTTTTCTCGTCTTCTTTCATCCTCTTTTACGAGAGGGTGGCCACGAATTAATAAAATCCTACGGACACCCTAGCACCGCGTAAAGCGTCGTCTCCGGAGCGTGAAAAATGGCCGAAAATCTGATATTCCGGATTAAAAACATTGAAATTCAAAACCAGTTCCTCCCGCGGTCGTCGACGGAGCGAGAGGCAGGGTCGAGAAGTCGTTAAGGGTCAGTTTCAGTCTGAACCGATCCCCATTCGCCTCGAGCCAGCCTTTTCAACCCCCCCGACTACGGAGCATCGTTGTCGGGGATATTATTTTTAAGCCCCCGCGTGGCCGCAATTTGACACAGCCGCGCCGTTTGAATTCCGAATTCAATCGGCGGACCCGATTTCTATCCCGATTCCGCGAAATTAAGGGTGCCTCGAAAATTGATAGCCAGTTGAACTTGCTATATACGTGGGTCGGACACACGTTAGACACACATGTTCTCGCGGTGGTGTCGCCTTGCCCCTCTACAATTTTGACGAGAGATTTTTTCCCCGTGTTTCCATATATCATCGTGGTTCACGGTAATCTTCTGGACTGTTTGATGCGGTTGCAACTTATCGCACGCGTGATCGCCCGCAGAAGTGTTGCTTCGGGGTGAAATATTTTATGCGATTTTCGATCCTTCCTTATCTTAGGCGTGATCAAGGCTTTTTGAACAGTTTTCGGTTTTATACAATGGTACGAAAAATGTTTCGTTATTCGGAATGTAAATACCATGTCTTTTACGTCACGGAAATAATCAGTCTTTTCTTGTACATAGACGATCGCTGATGCATTTCTGTATCTTTATATGTGCAAGTAAATTCATGCAGACATTCATCAACGACCTCTTCTTTTTTTTTATGGGGAAATCCTCATGGACACACCCTCCCCCCCGCGCTTGGAAGCGGCAGGTTAGTGTCGGACTATACCGACTAAAACCCCACAGTGGACCGCCCGACGCTCAGCTGAAGTGCCCGGGACCCATTTCGAATTACTGCCGGAGAATCATCAACGACCCTGTGGACTTGTTATATTTTAATTTAATCTAAAATTTACCGAAGTCGTTCCCCTCCGCATTAAGTATTAAATATTCTCGTTTTATAAAATAAAAGCAATCCACAAGCTTCGAAATCCAGAAATTTTCGGAGATTCGTGTACCGTTGCACTGTTTGTGACGAGAAAATGAATTCCTTAAAATTAAAAAACCTTTGTACCTTGTAGCTGTTCGTATCAATATAGTCCCACATATTCCTAAAATACTAGATTTGTCAATTTACTATGAATTAACGCTATATCTTCCTTGAATGAGTTCTTTTCCAAAAATCTATACTTTCAAGTATTTAACCAAGACCATCTACATTATCTTGTTTCAGAACCACGATGGCTGCAGTGCTCGCAGTGTTCCAGAAGACTATCGTCAGCGTGGGAGCTGCTCCAGCACGTACAAAGCGTCCATGGCGCCCGTCTTTACACTTCCCCGTCGTCATCGACGAACTCCTCATCGAACACACCCGCGCCAAGTCCACCAACGCCCACACCCACTCACACGCATCACCTGAGCCCACCCAACCACCTGAACCTAAGCAGTAAATCCACCGGAAGCTCATCCACGGGAAACTCATCCGGCGGCACGAGTTCCAGCGGCAGTAGCAGTGGACGACAACTTCAATCCTCAGCGTCCCTTGTTGGCGATCCGCTTCACAGTTTTCTAAGGTTACCTCAGCACCTCGAACGAAGCTTCCCACCCATGTTTAGGCCGGACTTTTTGGCCTTGAATCCTCTGGCCGGGTATAGAGGCCTTCAGGAGCTACAGACTGCCACGAGAAACCTCCAAAATCTTGGCGATCCGCTTCGAGGTATGGACGGTTTAAATTTGGGAGATCCCTTGGTCCGTAGTTCATTGGACTCCTTGAACAATGCCCGAAATCTGGCGAACCTGGCCGAACTGTCGCACGGCCGTGGCCTCGCCGGACAGGCGCATCCTCCTCCACTCGAGGCCAATCTGGATTTTTACTCGGCGCGCCTAAGGAGCCTCGCTAATCCGTCCTTAGGCGCGGCTCCACCTAGTAGCGGTAATTCGACGACGAATTCGAACCCACCGGCCCCGGTACCGCCTGTACCTGTACCGAGCGCAGCTCAACAGCAACAACAGCCGCCAGCAGCACAAAATCACAGTCAACCTGTCGAACCTCCCAGTCCAGCGTCGAACAACGCTACAATACTGACACATAACAATCACCAAAAGGAAAATTCGCCGCCCTGCTACAGTCAGAGCCCGATTGGTCATCATAACAATAATAATTCGACCGATAGCGAGAAGACCAGTCCACCTGTCGCCTCGACACCCATCATAGCAGACTCCGTATCAGAAACGATTTACTCGTGCGAGGTCTGTGACAAGAAGTTCCGTTTCCAGTCGAATCTCATCGTGCATCGAAGAAGTCACAGGGACAAGGAGAGACAGTATGGACAGGATGGAACGCAGGATGGACAAACGACGCCGACGAGGTGTGAAGTTTGCGAAATGGAGATTCCAAACTTTGCCGAGTTGAGGAAACATATGAGAAAAGAACACCAGGAGAATCTGAACGCGGCTAGTCCTCAAGGGAGCGTCGAAACCGTTCCGGACGATGGTTCCAGTTGCGATGAGAATATGGATCTCGATGAAGCGGACGAAAACGAACAGAAAGGAGAAAGGGAAGATACCGAAGAGAATACACCAGAGGATCTGAGTACTACTCAAGGTCAAAGCGGAGAAGAAAGCAGTGGTAGAATAGAGCAGAAACCTGCCAGTTTAGTCGGTGATTTGATGGAAAAGTTCGGATTAAGTAATATCGCACAGTACTCGGAGGCTTATAGGCAGGCTCTGCAGGAGAACCACCGGGGCGGTTTCATTAAAACGGAATCGCCGTCTAACATGACCAACTCTCTGAACAACAACAAGGAGAAAGACAGCGCGTTATCGCCCACGAACTTCAATTCCTCAACCACACCTAATATATTCTCTGGTCAGGGTTTTCCCAGATCTTCGGGGCCGGACTTCGGTGGCCTCTGGCTACCGAGTCCTCATTACCTAGAAAACAATGAATTCCGTAAAGCAACGAAGGCTACCACGTCCAGTTTAGCCCTTCAAGGTTTACCAAGTCCCTTATTGAAAAAGGAACGAAGTGGCAGGAACGACACGTGTGAGTATTGCGGCAAAGTATTCAAGAATTGCTCGAACCTGACGGTACACAGGCGGTCTCACACAGGAGAAAAACCGTATAAGTGCGAGTTATGCTCGTACGCGTGTGCACAGAGCTCGAAGCTGACCAGGCACATGAAGACACACGGTAGACACGGGAAAGACACGTACAAATGTCGCTTCTGCGAGATGCCATTCTCGGTGCCAAGCACGTTGGAGAAGCACATGAGAAAGTGCGTGGTTGTGGTGCAGCAAGGTCCAAAACTAGGCATGCCATATCCTGGTAGCCAAGACGAGGACTCCTCGTTGAGTACCAAGGACACTTGATCTTGGAACGGAAGCCTACCGCCGATCCCGCCACTGTGGCCACACAGACCACCATACCCGGTGTACTGAAGAGGGGATCTTCTTCCTTGGAAATGAAACAGAGGGCAAAAAGGCGAATCCTGGACGAAGACAAGGAACCTTAAAATGTTCAGACGAAGACACGGTTGCAGTGTACTCTGAATAATTTTCTCTGGTCAAATGTCCAGGATCGCCTCTCAGTGTTGGAGGAGGCGGTAGGTCGGTGAACGAGGAAACAGCCGATCGATATGACCTGGAAACGGTCCCGGCAATACAAGGAATGTATATCATTGTATAAACGAAGAACAACGACAAATGTCAGCCTCGAAAGTTAAAAAGCCACGTTTGAGGATTTCAAGATGAAAAATAAAGGTTTCCGAATTGAAGGAAACCGAATATAAAGAAAAATTCAAACTGGTTCAATGAATAAAGACGATTTTAAACATTGAACTGGAGAAACGAACGAATGGTTACCACTTTGCGAGTCTCAACAGAACTATTTAAAAGAGTAAATAATTATAAATAAAGAAACTATAAATATGAATATATATAAATATACATATTATATACATAAAGAGTATAAAAAAAATATATAAATGTATAAATATATACATAAATATAAAATCGCGAGAGGATGAATTATACAAAATATAAATATTATACATAGGATAATGAACATAGTAACTTTATTATTGCATTTGAAGATTATTTATTTAATAATGATAGAGAATATTATCGCATATTAATACTGTATAACGTAATATATGTATATATGTGTAATGGAGACCCGTATTCGCGTGTATATGTATGTACATTACGTTATATAATATGAAAAAACCTGCAACCAGTTCGTACGTATAGCGTTTAGGGTGAAAGGTCGAGAAGAGGGGGCGAAAGAGGAGTGATTTAGAGGGTTAGGAGGGGAAAAATAATCCTTTTGTACATTGCACCGACGACGTCGCTTCGGTACATCAAGCGTCCGTCTTTGTTTTCTAAGAAGAAAAAAAAAAAGAAAACGCGAAGAAGCCAGAAAATAAAAATGGCAGGTTATTCTTTTCCATCGAGAAGAAGAATAATCACGTGAGCGATTTCGAAGTTATCCTTTGTGTATGTATATAAGCGCGAAACATCGATATTCGAAAAACCTCAAATCCACCCTTAAATAATAATTCAACAGCGTTTAGCTATCGATGATTAGGAATACAGAGAGTATTTGATGTACGATTAATCGTATACAGCGTGAACCGGAAGTGTGCGCTGCGTTTTTTCTAGATTTTAAGCTCCACCCCTGATCCTATGTAAAATATATCATAGTACTTTTATTGTCTATTAATATTATTATATATGTTTCCATTATTGCTTATTATTAATATTATTATTGTCATTATTAACATTAATTATTGACTTTATTATTATTATTACTATTATATTATTATTATTGTCATACTGATTATTATTATTATTATTATTATTATTATTATTATTATTATTATTATTATTCATTGCAACTATTATTAACGCGGTTACAAGCGACTGTAAGCGCTGTCTTCATTATTTTATCTCCGCTATTATTAAATTATTATCGAAGATGATGTTTTACATGGTTAAGAAGATGCCAAAGTTGTTTAGGTTTATCGGCGCGATGATCGTCGGCCGAAGATGTTCGTCGAAGGCTCTCTATCGAAACTTCTCTTTGTTGTTTTTGCGATGGCGCTATGTTAAACGGATTTTTAAAAAAACGCGTCTAATTAACGTTCGATAGCTAGTCATAAAAATTTGTCTATTCACGTTCACAGGAAAAAATCGAATAAAAATGAAAAGAAATTAATGCAGATAATAAAAGAATTATAACGAAGAAAATAAAAATAAACAAAAAGAAAACTAAATTCGGCAAAAATAATACCGATGATTTGGAAAAAAATACGATCTATAGACGTTGAAGAGACAGTTTTGTGGTTGGCTCGTGTGAAGGGCGTTCGAGAAATCTTCGACGGTCATTTTGCGGTCGCAAAACACGCTGGCGCTATTATTATAGCGCGTTTGTTCGTTGGTTATATTTATTACCGTCGCGGCTGATCGGATATCGCGCGGCTTTCGCAGGATCGAGAACGCGGATCGTTGATCCTGCGAAAATCGTCGTGTCCACCAAGTGGCGCGTCCAAACGATGCGACGGTTGGTTAACTGATTATCCTTTTACTTTCTCCGTTTTTTTCGTTGGAAGAAACCGAAGACTGAGGTACTTACATATTGTATTCGCACGATCGATGCATCCAGCTTTCAATTATCTTTCCTTTTCTCTTACGTTCCATTATACTGCGTACTGTATAGTTCTGTTTTTTTCCCTTTCGTTTTTTTTCCTTCGTTCATTTCGTTATCCCGAAAAACGCCTCGTTGTAAACGTTTTCGAAGGGGACTGTTCCTAAATAAAAAAAAAAGATGATCTAGGCAATAAGATAAAGAGTAACTGGAGTATAGTATGTGTGTGCGTTTCTCGATTTTTGTGTATGTATGAGTTCGTTGAAACTGTGCGTCTGCGCGTTAAAGGAAAAAGGATCGAACGTTAGTTTGTTCAATTTTTCCGTGCGTTGTGTATTGTATGAATGTCAATAACGAGTGAGTAATAAAGGGATAAAAGGAGAAAAAAACTCATATCAAGATAGTTGTCTCGGTGTTAGACGTGTACGGCCCTAGGTAAAAGGCAAAATGATAAAAAAATGAAAATCTCGTTATCTAGTTAAAGAAAAAAAAAAGCGTTTGTTAGATTGATTCTGAAATACGTACATGCCAGGCTCCGTTTATACGATATATTGTAAATATATGGCACTGCCCGTAGCAAAAATGGGAAACGAATACAGGGAGGTGGAGAACCGGGCGGAGAATAAGGCAGACGAACATGATCGTCGGCGTTCAAACGTGAGAAATAAATAAAAATCATCATAATATTAATTGCATCAATCTTTTTCGTGCACACGAGAACGCGTTGTTTCGTTCATCATTATCTTCGAGGATGTTTGTTGGCCATTTTATCGGCACGTGAACATTATAAGAATAGGAATAATAAAAGAGAAACAAATGGGGCAATTATCTAAAAGATGGATGTTTCGTCCTTCTTCAGTGCTTTCGAAAAATTTAATTCTGTAAAACAGCAAGAAAGAATTAAATCAAAGGAACGGTAAAAAGAAAGAAAAAAGAATTATAAGTTCACAGAATCACCTTAATCCGTGAGACGATGCGACGAAACGCGCGCTTCGTTTCCAAAAGTTTCTCTCGTCTTTCTTATTCGAATTCATCCCACATAGGACCAAGTTCCCTGCCTCACGAAGCGAACATAGGAAAAAAAAAAGAGAAAAAGAACACAATCACACACGCAAATCTCGCGGCGGGCGATTCGATCGACAGGAGACGATGAGTAAATTCGCCGCGAAAGTGGAATCTTCCAGAACGAATTCCAGACGACGAAAACTGAAGTTTCTTTCACGTGGATGAAGTAAATCGTGTTATTTCGCCTCGCCGTGTCCTGTCGATCGATTTCTAACGTTTCTACACAGGGTAAACCACGTAAAATGGTAAAAGATAATCCCAGACGAAATAAAAAATAAATAAATAAATAAAGCGAAGAGCAAAACGTCAGAAGTATAGCGAATTGAAGTATCTAGACAGTTAAATAAAATAAATAAACAAGAAAAAAAAAATGAAGAGGTATTTCCTATAATATAGTAAGCGACAGGATGGGAAATGAGCCACACGCAAGATGAACGCGGCAGGATGCGCAGAAACGGAGGCGAACAAAAACAGTCGGTAGCAGGGAAATTGGATTTTTAGCATGAAATCTTCTGATCCAGGGTAAAAATAATCCGAAGCTCGGTTTCTAGACACGGTACGACTGGGTTTTCAAGACCTGCCAACACTTTCGAACACTTTAAACAAAAATAAAGTAAAATGAAAAATCAGAAAAAACCGAGGATCGACATTAAGGCAATACGAGAAAACAAGGCGTCTTCGGGCAAAGACTGGCCAAAGTTCGCGACACATCCTTTGACCAGATTTTCCACGGGGAGGTCCGTAATTATAAACATAGCAGATACGGTGTATGTCTTGTGCGATTCAAATAAACCACATTGTTTTTAAATAATTCGTGTTATATTAATATACTCCCATTCTGGTTTTTGTATTAAACACTATCTCTATTAATTCTCTTATAAATTAATGTTCTTCAGATTGATCTTTGAAGTAATTAGATTCATTAAGACTTCCACTGTTACTGACGCATACGTTGCGTCTTATCAATTGTTTCAATAATATTACTGACATATTGGTTTCGGTTAGATTTTTGTCTTTCAACATTGAAATGTATATTGCGTAATAATAATTATTTGGTATCGTTATCGATTGATTTTTGACAGTAACTCGCTCAAACAATGATTGTTAACGTAGCTGGGTACAATAATATTCCTTGTAAAAAGAGCGTATTGTTCCTGAGAAAAAATAAGATTTCAGTAACAGTAAAAGGTATTGACTCACTAATTGACTTATAGTAATCCCAAAAAAATGTTATTTTTAATATGTTTACATAATTTCAGGTAAATTATTTTCACGATTAAATTTATATCGCGTGATCGATAGATAAAAGATATTGTACCAGATTACTCCTATTTTTGATTGAAACGCATAAGGGCGGAAGATAAATATATATCAATGAACAAAATTTATTCAAATAATTTTTTTCAACTAAGTAGAATCTTTAACTCAAAAACACAGTCACAATTATAATTCATATAAATCGATATCAATACAATTCAAGAAATATTTCTGAAGATCCTCAATTTATAATCGTTAAATGATCTATTAAACTATTTAATATTATTTTATATGATAAAAACTTTAAATATTTAGAAAAAAAAATCTTAACAGTTAAGATTGATCTTAATCAATCTTAAATCTATATGGTGGATAGTATCGAGGAATATAATATAAAATAACGAGGAATTGCTGTTGCAACCTATCAAATATATTTAAATAAATTAAATAAATATAAGTATAAATACTGTCGAGATTAACTCCGTTAATACCTGATGATAGCTCGTACGATAACTCGGAAAGTAACTCAGATAATAATTTGGACAGTAACTCGGACAGTAACTGCTCGCTCGCGATCGCGTCCGTTTATTTATACTGATCGGAGGAGAGTCGGAGAACTCAAATTTGTCTTTATTCGACGGTTGCATGTAGCGGCAACGTTGTTTTGCCCGGAGTTTATTTATCATTACGTTTTATGCGTCAAGGCTGTGTCAATGTCGCGAGGCAAAACAACAATATGAATCGCTCTCCATTCGCATCGTCCTTTGACTCCTGTGCCGCTACATCTAAATCAAAATGTTTCGGTCATCCACGACCCAAAGGTATCAGCCGAGGATAAATTTCAATTCATACGATCTTGACGAACGATCGTCTTCCTCGATTACAAGAGCAAATTTATGCGAGAATAATTGATCGATCTCACGCCAGATCTCGATACACCTCCGCTGGCTATAGAAAGCTCGTTACATAAATTGTTTAACTCCTCTCGAGCCATTACTATTGGACGCTTATTACGTTTATTGCATAATGCATTTCGCAACGTGTCTCGCGTGTGCGAAACCGCCGCGTCGCGTGAACCCATCGCCTCTGCTCTGTCCGGAATCAGATAATCGAGCTATTATTTCTTATTTTTCTTTTTAATCGATTTCTCTGAGCGATCGTTAAATTCATAGTACGGGGGAGAACGTTTGTTGGAAATGAGCTGTACGCCATCTCACGTTTGAAAGAGGTATCGATGGACAAGGCTCAGGTAAGAATAGTTCGCCTGCACGTTAAGCCATGGGTAGTACTGTAGCGCGTATCTGGTTGCAATACCACGGGGGTTGAGCACAGTTTTCACATCAGGTAAAATTAGATAAAATTGTGTTATGTTGTAGATTTCTGATAGTTAAGTATTATTAAATTGATTAGTAAAAATATAAAATAAATTCGTAAATAGTAAAAAGTAGCAGAAGAGTTAACGAAATCGCGTTACAGTTTGGCATTTAATATATGAACAGAATAATAATAAATTCTCACAAAAAATTTGTATATTACCAAATGTAAAAAGAAATTATGCATAGACATAAAAGTTTAGAAATTCGTAATAAAACGTTCTATATAAACATATTAATCTGAATTTTACGTATCGTTTCTACTGCCCTTAGTTTATTTCTGGGAAAGATATAAATTGATATATACTATTTTTCCTTTTTCTTATCGCGATTGTCTTAACCAATTATTAAATGTTCGAAGAAAGTCAAGTTGGAAATGAAAATGGGGAGAATTCTATATTTCAATTTCACGGATAACATTAATTATCGTATACATCCATCAACGTCTACGCTTTCGCCATAATATATATGAAATCACCGAATTTTTTCCCACATTCAATAGTCGCATTCACATCCTGAAAAAGCAAAAGGATTCAAAATAGCAATCACGATAAATCCTACCCAACATGGATCAACATTTCATATTTACATCTACTTTGCTAACTCCACGGATTTTTTGCGCAATAGAACAGGGGATGGCTATAAACGCACACTTCCCTTTCCTCCTCGCTCGTACATTTCCCGAAGATGTCAAAGCCAAAATTACACGTCATAAAGTTCGAAATGCGGCAGTAACGCCAGGGACAATCCGTCGTCGGGCGCGTAATCGAAAGCCAGGAAAGCTCTCTTCTGAATGCGTTCGCGCCCAGCCGCGCCTCCCTGTTTCGTGGTAATCGACTACGGCATGAGGCAAACACCAGCCGCCATGCGAATTCAAAGTTAAGACAATGCCGTTAATTTTTGGTCGGTCCCATTGTTCCTCGGGGCACAATTCATCTGTCAACCGGTACCGACTTCTGCCTGCAGACTCGACGTTACACGATTCAACGATAGATCATCTCCTTCCTCTATCTTACTGTCCACCGTGAAATCAGTTTTTACCCTATCTCTTACATTATTCGATTATTTTTACGTAAAATGACTTGTGATGAGTTTTTGAAAAAAAGAAAAGAAGAAAACGAGAAGAGAGGAGGAAGACAAGAGAACGAACGAGGACGAGGTGACGAAACTCGCGAGGCGTTGGTCAATAATTTCACCAGCCGTTTGCACGGTCGTTTGAATGCGTGTTAACTATGGTGACGTCACCACAATGGCGGACACTAATCTCCACGTCAGAAGCAGAGGTGCCCCTGTGCTCACCCCAACCACCAACCCTTTCTCGTACGCCGCTATCGTCCCTGATCTGTCGGTTTTCCGGACAAAATATGTCAAACGCTCAACTCCCACCCCATCCGCGTTTCCGGCGTCGCGTCGCCGCTTCGTCCGCATCCGTTCGTCGCGGGCGTAGAAAACAGCGCACCAGCAGTCAGTATGATAAAAAAAAAAAGAAAAGGAAAAAAGAGGAGAGTAGAGAGGAAGGCAGAGAAATGGAGAAGGATGCATATAATTTTAGCCTTTTATCGTGACGTTTCGTTAGCTATTCCGAGTTCGTCGTTGACGTTTAGTTTTGCCGAATTTTTAGGGATTTCGGGTGCACATGCGTTTTAGGAAATAGAGTCGAAGTCTTCTTTATCGCGATGTTTCGACAACCGAGCACGAAGAACAGAAATTTTCTTTTTCGTTCGCATTTGTCTTTTTCTTTTTTCTAAATTTTATAATTCTCCGTTGCCATTAACCAGTTGTATTCTTGCTGATTAATGAGATATATTTGTATACTTATGTTCGTTCATGTGACAGGTAACAGAGTCGACAGCAACGTTTACCTTCGACCAATTTTTATTCTGTTTTTCAGGCGTTTTATATGAATTTGGAAAAATCATTTGTAAATGACTTATTCAATTGGTTCATGTCAGCTGATTGGGATTTTTTTTATTTCTAAGTAGAGATGCGAAGCTCATAAAAATAATAGATTTCAAATTTCACCTGTTTATAATTACAAAAGATATGTCGGTGATTTCAGTCGAATTACTAACAACTTGTATTCGAAATTGCTCTTTAAAAACAGAAATAATATTCAACAATAATAAAATAATAGTAAACACGATCCAAAATAGAAATTTTCTCAAATTCTGCGTAACAATGTCTTGCGATTATTACGTGAATTATATTGACTCGGGCATTCTCCAACGAATGTAACCATTAATTGCGCGTCCTAAACTTAGCCCAGTCGAATCTCTGTTAAAATTAAACTATCGATTTTCACCTACGAATAATCTCAACACTGCCGAAAATTTGAGGTACATTGTTAACACAAATTTCTGTGCATATAATTTGCAAATAATATCAAGGATACTTTCGAAACTAAGATTCGAGTATCGATTCGCAGTGTTTTCCTATTTCGTCCATACACCTGAGTTACCTGAAGTACAGCAGCAACGTAATACACGGTTGCCTACTAATAGGTGGTACACTTCCCTACAAAATTTCAACCCCTCACAGAACCGGTCCGAGGGTAAGTTAGAGACCCTGCATAGAAAGGGATCGCTGTGTTTAAAGAATGCCAATAGAGCCGTGTCGTTCTTTGACACGTCTTTGACAAAAAAAAAAAAAAAAATAAAATCTTAATAAGATTCTAATTTTAATAGAAACTATTATTCTAATAAAACCAATTCTAACAAAAATTAAAATTGAATGTCTAATTTTTGTAAAACCTTTCGCTTCAAATAAAAATTTCGGACGTATTACACGTTCATCTTATACAATATACATTCTTCGTTATTATAATTTAACTAAGTTATCTATGACGAACAAATATATTAATCTTGTCAAGTATCCCTACAACATAATACACGACTACATTTTATTATTAATCATCCTCTTATTCCTCTCTTTACACGCTATGAACCTTTAAAGCTTACAACAGTTAACCCTAAAACCTTAGACCTTTCTTCTATATATATAAGATCAATTGCACAATTAATTTTCTAAACCAAACGATCACACCACTCAAGCATCGTTCTCTCATTCCTCGCGATTGCTCCCGAGAACGCGTTTATTTCCCTTTAAATGGCCGCCATTTCGCTATCTCGTCAGAGACACGTATGATCTCGCGGCCGTTTAAGCGATTACGTTGTTCGCCGTGTATATCTTAATGTCCGGTATTCAGTTGCAGCGTTACAGGGAGCGCCGTGAAAAACTACGGGAACCGGAGGTTAACTACTAGCGGAGGAGGCACCAGGGCCTCGAAGTTTGTTAGATCGCGGAATTAGTCGGCTGTTAAGCCAGATAAGCAGTCAACACGGACGAAAACAATTGCGCTGGATTAGTTCGGCTGCGTTCGCGCCACTGTCTCGTTCCCGGTTAAAAGATTAAACGGTGCTCGTTTGTCTTCGCGGCAAGAGGTCTCGCTTCTCCTTCATTCGAGAATCGTTTCATGGTGAAGAAGCGTTAAGGATCGCCAACAAAAAGTGGAAAGAAAAGGAACGAGAGGATGAAGAAGAAAAAAATAGAAATAGCGACCAAGAGGGTAATACTCTCGAATAATAGTAACATTGGTGTGGAACGAAAATCCGAGACTTAGTTGGGCAAATTTGTTGAATTATCTTATCGTCGAATATCTCGTCGACCGGCACGACGTCGAATTAATTTCAATCTCATTATTGCCGATACTTCGTCGTTCCCGCGGCTGTCCTTCTCCGTTTCCCGATAAAGAACTGCGAAAGTATTGTCGGATTTCGATCTCTTCTCGGCCTTTACAACGTCCACCTAATTAAATGGATACTCCTAAATCAATTACTGGAACGTTTCTTTGCACGGGCCACCATGTCACGCTTTGCTTTTCGATTTTCCAATTTGCGGCCGATACCGCGAGACCGGCTGCTCTTATCGCGCTTTTTCTTCCCTTAGCTGTCGATGGACGAAGCCACTTCCGAATCAAATCAACTATTAAGTTTCGTAACCTTGCTGTATTCTTTTGCTGATCTTTTGGCCCATTGCATTTTATTAATATTGAAAATTATCTCAAGTTTGAGCACGCTGAGAGAAAATTATAGTTGATGCGTTTTTTAAGACATTAAAAATCTTCTTATTTGTAGAGATAAGAGCAAGATCGTAATATAAAAATTCGAGAATCGCGGCAGGGCTAAATTCAAGTAGCGCCTTGCCAATGCTTTGCTCGTACTTGAAGTCGTTTGAATTCAAGTGATAAATACTTATAATGCCATTGTAACGCGATGCTTGCAGGTATGTGATCTACAGGATTTACATTTATATCTCGTGAAGAAGATGTACAGATTTAATGTATTATATAGTTATAATATTTTTTAATAGGATCAACAATATGCCTGTTTAGAAATACTTGTAAAGTATTATGTTGACAGTCCTTCCTTACAAAGGATTGTCAATAATAATCAATATACCCTTCAATATTTCTCTATTTCTATTTAAATTTACAGAAAGCGATATGAAAAAGGCAGAGGAAAAAAGGAGGGGAAAAAGAAATCGTAAGACATGAAACAAATCACCGCAAGCCGCTAAGCTATCCGCATACGTTTCATCGAGTTCCCTGTGCGTTTTCTTTCCGCTCGTTTGCCAGGGGCGCGAAAGATCGGCGATATTTTTCAAGGGAGAGAAATCCTCCCCCGAAGGGTCAGTATTCGCTTACTACAAGGGTAGCTTTGACCAATCGTATGCGTGGGCTTGCCACCCCTTTCTGCTGACCAATCGAGGACCGTTTTGACGTGTCCTGGCTAAACTGGTCCCTTTAGGGATATGCCGAAGCCTAACGAACCCGGTTAGTGCGGCTGGCTGTTCGTTAAAATTTTACGCCGCTAACTTGTCGCAATTTCCTGGGATACGCTCGAATTTATACTTCTTCTGACACTTGACACGTGAATTTTTTAGCGATGACACGAAAATTTTAGCGACTACTTGGTGGAAGTTGTTAAAAACAAAATTTCTAGATATATGACATGTGCATATAAGGGTTAAGATTGGATGTAACAGGCTGTAATTTTGTAATCAGCAAACCACGAATATTTATGTAAATTCACATTTTTATGAATATAATTACAGAAAATCAACTGTGACAGACAATTCTTTTATTTACTGAATATTATGGCAAGTGTTATAATTTGGATATTTTATAAGTTTTACAGATATCCAATAAATGCATACCAATTCGCAGTTTAAGCAATCATTTAAATAGGAGGTGATTTAATAATGAAATATTGATTGGGTAATTTTTCTCCAATTTAACCACTTATACACTGGCTCAATATATGTACGATATATAATATAAATAACAGATTTCTATCTATTTGAAAGAGGTTTTTAAATTCGTAACCTTCGCGCCTTGGTCACAATTCCTTTTTCTAATTTGATGTAAATCGATCCCCGTTGTGTCCGAAATTCTCAATTCAATCTTTTATTGATAAATCAATCTAAATTCTAAAATGAAAGATATTTCACTTCTCAGGAGGATTTTTCTTTTACCTATCACGACCGAAACATTTATTTATAAGCCATTAGAAATTCACAATTAAAAATTGATTGCCTTCTCTAAAACTTAACCCATCCATCTAACGTTAAATATCAAGCTATATCTTATGGAGCCAAGATATAGAGGTCATAAAGTAGACCAAGATACTCTCGAGGATACTTTCTCTCTCTCTCTCTCCCTCTGACTAACGTTTTAAAAATGTAAACTTAGTTAGAGATGTACATTGCAATCCCTTTTATAGTCACAAACAATAAAAAGTATTTTATATACAATTAAGAATATTTATTAATTATTATTTAAAAAAAAGCTCGATTTTCACATTGAGAAAGTAAACAAACCTTTATGTTTATAAATATTGAAACATATTATTATAATTTCTCAAAAGAACTTGGAAATCCAAAATAAAATCCCTTATATATAATAGACACGAATATTATTTATATACATACCTCACATTTGCCTCATTTTTGAAAATTTTATATTTGCCCAGAAAAATCTAAAGGAGGACAGTAAAAAATTCATCCAAAATCGTCAAAACGTAACGAATGCTTGTACTTTTATTACACTTGTTTTACTTGTATTTATTATTGTCATACTTATCATAATAATCCTTATTAAAGACTATACTTGTACTATTTTCCCCATTACCTGCTTTAAATTATTACGAATTCTTCAACTACTGACCGATTTCACAAGTTTCTCGCACCACGCGCCTTACTACACCATTTTCTCTCGATTCGATCGATTAGATTTCCAAATTGAGGAGATTCGCTAAGAGCGAGAATAAAACGTTTAAACATTTATCTACGACCGGCACGACGCGACGTTTCAATCTCGTCTACGTTCTCCCCCGACGATCGAGCCTCCGGTTCTCTGGTTCGATCGATCGATCGCTTAATTTTCCAGAATCAAACCTTCAGCCCCCACGT
Source organism: Bombus impatiens (assembly GCF_000188095.3). Taxonomy (NCBI): domain Eukaryota; kingdom Metazoa; phylum Arthropoda; class Insecta; order Hymenoptera; family Apidae; genus Bombus; species Bombus impatiens. The sequence continues at coordinate 111,579 of NT_177234.1, read as the reverse complement.
ATATCAGCGTCTCGTGACAGGGTCCGAGTGGCGCTTTGCTTTTGCAAAATTCACGCACCAGCCGGAAAGCTGGATACCGGGCTAGCGAGATAATAATGATGAAGTTCGGTGTCCGTGTAGTCGGAGTGGATGGCGAGACCGGGAGGGTTGTAGTCGGCGGAAGGAGAAAGGCAACTCGGTCCGGAGGGGGTGGGTTATACATTTGAGTACATAAATGTATGTAACTTTGAGTTTGTGTTGGAGTGGGCGTCGGCCATCTTGTCCGGTGGGTATTGACCGAGGCGACCGCCAGGCGAGAGACATGCCATGGCGGGCAAACCACCTCTAGTTACTACCCCCGGCGCTAATTGCTCTTATTAGTTAAATCCGTGCGGTATCGTCGCCAACTTATATCGTGTCGCGCCACGAGGAAAAAATCCCCCGCTTCCGTCGAGAGCGCGTGCAAGACTCGAGTCTGTCGAGCAAAATAAGGAAATTGAGGAAATGTACGTAGTATGCGAAATTCTTGGGGATCTTTTAGCGGTTAATTTTGAGTAATTAGAATTGCGTCAACTGCGTGCATAACTTGACCGTACAAAGGAAAATGAGAGGACTATGTAAATAGTTCCAGTGACTCGCATTAATATTCAGGTACCGTGGTATGTAGGTAATATTATTGTTGCATACAGTTGTACCTACATTTGTTTAAACCAGCTCATTAGTTGACTATTTTTAGTGTATTAATATAAATATCGTCGAAGCATTTATCTCATTTATTTAATGCACGTACCTTTTCTCGACGAGAAACAGGTTAAATAACGCTCGAATTTTGTGAAATATCCAAATATATGTGGAGAATTTTTTGAAGTTTCGTAACTAGTAAATGAAGTTTGAATAATTGAGTTTTATGTAGAAGATAGGGGATTTTTTGATCTTTATGTTGGAACGATGAATGGTAAATGCCCAAATTGATTGGAGATTGGAACGGGGAATGAAAATGGATGAAAAAGAATAAGGAAAACAAGGTAAGTATTGTAAAAGGCGATTTGGGAACGTATGTGACTGTCTTGTTGTTATGAAATTTGGATATAAACTAACATAAAGGTGGACAGTAATAAATGGAATTTCATTCGAAGAAAAAAAATGTCATTTAAAAACTCGTTTAGTCAATGTTTCTAGCATCGCGGCACAGTTACTCTTAACTTTTTCTCCAAGTTTGACCACTTCAAGGCACGCATTTGCATTTGTCTCTGAAGTTGTTTTACTTTCCACTTTCAGTTATGCTCACTTATTCATGGCTATTTTGGACGTGACTAACGACGAGATAAATCTAACAATTCTCATAATTAACGCGAAGGGAAAATCATGTGCATCCTTGCTGCAATATTTTGCAATATTTCCATTTTTCTAAGCCTATTTTCGATTTTATTGTTTCTATAGTTCACCATTCAATGTCCAACGAACGTTTCGCTAAAAATTTAAAAACGTCTTCCTCGAACTATCTGAACCTACCCTGACATTTTCCGATGTTTAATACATTTACACGAACCGTGTTTATTGCCTCTTAATACCGTCTACGATTTCTACAACCTCATCAAGATCACAAACTATCTCGTGATGAAATAGCTATTTAACAATGGCTTCCTTATATATCGTGATAAAAAGGTAACGAGCATACTGGTAAAAGTGTATGAATTCGTTTCCTGGAAAACGTGATATCTTTAATTCACTGCTCGAAGCATGCTGGAGATTATCCTGGAGAATCAAGCCAATCTAAGGATCCATTCGAAGCAGCAACACTCTAATTAAACCTCTTAAATAACATACACCTAAATAAAATAATAGACACAAGCGAATGCTTGTAATCGTATTTTATTTATTCCTAACTATACTTCAATTACTAATTCTACTAATTACCATATTGCATTTCGTTCCAATTTGACTTCAGTTCTTCATACTTCTTATTTCTTAAAAAGAACTTCAAATTTCAATATTTTCTCGTTCGTTCAATAAATCTCTAACCAAACCATATAAAAATTACGTTTATTACTTTGGTAAAGAAACGTCCACGGTCCAGCAACGGTTCAACCCACCTCATAATAATCGTCGCTCAACGACGAATCGTGGAATGTCTTACAATCAACGGTACTCGTGTCGTTGGAATTCTGTTAGTCACGCGCACGATGCAAGGTCCATCGAAAGGCGAGCTGGGATGCGAGCGGAACGAGAGAAACGTCGGAAGATGGTTTCGCTTGGTTTGCGGCTGACGAAAATTCCAAAGGTTCGTCCGTTCGTTGGCCGCTCGCCGCAGCAAGCGTATATATACGCGGACTCTAATTCACGGCTGGTATTTCGCGTGGCGTGTATTTTAAGGCTAGCCCCGGCTCTAAAATTCCACCCTTGCCCGTGTGCGCCCATCCTCTTTGCGCCCCGTCCTTCATTCAGCGCCGACTCTCCTCGTCCCTCGTCCATGCAGCTTCGTGTTTCTCTCCTATGTACTCCCTCCCCTATTCCACCTCCCTCACCTCGTCTCTCTCCATCTCTATGGCCAGTTTCCGTTTGTCCCTTTCCCATTCTGTCTCTCTTTATCGGTAACCAGCACGTTCGTCCATCCTTCTTCGACTCTCGAACTCACCCTCTAGTCTCGATCGTTCTCTCTCGCTCTTTCGCAGCTTCTCTACCCCTCGAACACACGAGTAACCAAGGTATAGGTAGCTAGGTAGTACGTGGTTGTGGTGGTGGTAGGTATAGTGGCTGTAGATATAAAGGTTGTTCAACGAGGGG
>NT_177234.1:102526-108509 GCF_000188095.3 Bombus impatiens | reverse complement strand
GTTCAACGAGGGGGGTGAGCGGGGGATGAGACGGTGGAAAAGGAACGAGACGGATAATACGCGGAAGAGGGACGCTGGTAGCAACAGAGAAGCATCGCGAACTGCGGGCAAAACGGAAAGAGAGGAGGACACAGATGTGGAGAAACTGAAAGAGAGAGAAACCCGAGAGGAAGGGAAGCGAGGAGCAGAGAGAGAATTCTTGGACTCCGTGTGGTAGTGCAAGGGTTCGTTCGACCCTTAAGGGGTTGTGGCTAGCATCAGCCCCCCTTTGCCCCAGTCCTCAACCACCGCTATCCCCTTTACCGACCTCCACGCTGCTGCTTCTCTTCCTACTCCTTCCACTGGTCCTTGTCGACCACCCAGTTAGCCACCCTCGTAGCCACCCCACGACCGGCAAAACTACCCTACCGCCGGCGGCCATTTTACTCTCCCTTCGCCCTGGACTCGCCAAATTGTAATCCGAGGCCCTGGAATTCCGGGCAGAGCAACCGTGGTCCGGCCTCAAAGGAGGCTTCCTTCGCCTCTCGACTTACCCTTGGATAATGATTAACGGAGTGCTCCTCTTTCTCACCCTTAGCCGCGTTTCCTTCACCCTCCGCGCACCTCGCCAACACAAACAAAGAGCACGGATCACGGCTGACTCCGCTTGGTAATAAGTACGCGAGGCATCGCGGAAATTTTATTCCGCTGCACGCGAAGTCCGGTCGTTTGATATCGCCCAGACGCGTGTTATACCGAATGAGCTGAACTGCTTTTCAGGTTTACGAAGGAACAGACGTTTCTTGGTCAAAGGTTTCGCTTGCGAAGAGTTAACGCGTGTTTCGGACAAAGCACCCTGTGTTTTGTCTTTCGATGCGATTGATAAGGACTTTTTTTGTGATACGAGAACGCGTGTTGTAGAGAAAGTACCGCGTTAACTTTCGACGCGACAAGAAGATGGATTTGTATACTTTCTTTGAATTCGTGGCACGAGGAAGAAGAAAGATTTCGTTTGGCGATCGGGTTGCTCTGTATTTTTACGCGGTGTTGTACGTAACTATTCGCAGGATAAATGATTTTTGTTTCAATGTGAATCTAAAAGTTCAACGTGAAAGTAGTGTGAATGTTTTAAGAAATGGTATATTGTACATCCTGACAATTTAATGTTGTAAAAATAGGACATAAAGTAAAGTGGAAATATCATTGAACTAACTATTAGATTGTAATCTAATCCCAATTTACCACTTTATACCTGATCTTTTTTATACTTTTCTTTGACACTAGTAATACTAAAATGACCAGGAACATTTCAAATTTCGAACAGCACCGTAATTTTCCCTGGATAATTTCAAACCTACCGTCAATGACGTGAATCTGTTGCTAATTCGCAGCTACGTAGTCTCGCACGCGAATGAACTGAGAAACACGTAGACAATAATTCTATATCTCGGCTGCTTCGGATTTATCTGATTGGGTGAGCGGTATCGCTGGGAAATTCGCGATTATCTGTTTATGGCGCGGTTAATGGGGGTCGTGCGTAGCCGAGAACGATTCGAACCTCGTGCCTGCCCGATATTGGCCAATAACGTAGCACGTACTTACAATGCGCTGTATTCTCGAGACTCCGATAAAGAAAATTAATGGTCGAACACGAGGAAAAGGTGGACGCGCGACAGGAATGCAGGACAGGAGCGTGATGAACCGTGGGTCGGGACATTTCCATGTTGCGTTTATTCTATCTTCTCGATTTCTCTTCGCACACACTTTCATAATTACACATATCGATTTCGACGCATTGATTGTTATTATCTGGGACCACTGATATTCAATTTTATTAGCCTCTTTGAATGCAATTTTTGTACTATTTCTGTTTCACAATTGTTGGCCAACACGAACAACTGGGCAGCCAACAGTTATGTACGTAAGTATTTTGAAAAAGGTAGAAACATATTTTTTCGTAATTGTTAAAAATGTAAAATACAAGATTCAGGGTCTCTGAAAATTACGCTTAAATATTTGCATTCGAATATCGTTTGGCAATGGAATATTGTCGGAAACGTTCATATACAGTGTGACATAAAACAGTAGGTCTAATATCCAAAACAGAAATAATTTAGCGAATAAAATTTTAGTTGTTTTTCTAATTTTCACATTAATAGAAAAAGTTCTTTAAAAAAAATGTTTGTATTCTACTATACATTCTTTACTAATTAATTTTGACCTAATCGATGCATTAATAGTCCGCTAATTAATAATCTAAATATAATAATAATAATAAATGAAAAAATAAGTTAAGCTTCGTATAAAGGAATATCAGTCTAAATTTTCGACTTACTTTTTCACGTAAAAATAAGCAGGAGCATAGTGGTTTTAAAATTTTGAACGGTGCTAGTAAATTTGTGCTGTACGAGGAACATAGTGTATTTTAATTCCGTGAACCATAAATGTGAAGTTACGGGGCATTGTTTTATAGTCATTTGAAGGTACTGTTCTAAGATAATTTTACGATATTAAAAGCCTTCTTATTTGTAACCAAACCGAGCACTATTTTATAGAATAAAAGTCCAATAAAGAATATCTTAGATTTTGCCTTTGCTAATTTTTAATTTTCCTTTTTTTTTACGTAACAATATAACGCAATAATAATTAGTGGTCCCCAGATATAGAAATATATTTTATGAAATTTTACTACTATACTGTGGATGGTTAAGTATGTACTTATGGGAAATTTCAAAGTGCAAAAATGCACATAATATGCAGAAATATACAAGACATCTAAAGTATACTATTTGTTAACAGTTAAAACAACTTTTGTTTAATTGTATTCTCGAGAATAGGAACTTGCATAAACATCCACAGCCTATTTATCACATATAACTATCAACGTGTATCAGAATCAATGCGTCTGAAGTCTAAATTCACTCATTTTCACAACACACTCTTCATTAAAAACACCGTAACACCATAATAAGTACATTGTACAATATTGTCCAAATAAATCCAAAATCACCACGTAGCTGTATTCACAGATTCATCTTCCACGAGGCACCTGCAACAAACAATAAAAGCCTCATACAATGCCATCCATTAATAAAGCGTCTAAAAAATGCTGAAAGCGCGACGCAAAAATTCTTAAAACCAGGCTTTAATCCTCCAAGCCAAACATCATTCTTTCGTATAAAATTTTCAAGACGCTTTCAAAAACACGGGGATAAAGATCAAAGAAGAAATTGAATTGGACTCGTGACTCGCGAGAGTGGCCTCTCGTTTTCGAGCACCGTGTTTATCTAGCTTCCTGGTAGATTTTATCACCTCGAATATAATTTGTTGTGCAGCAACATTAGCGGTCGCAGCGACATTTGTCATTCTGTACGCGCGCCTCTGTGTTGACAGGGCTGGCCCCGTTTCGGGGTCGAAGTTCACCGTGGAAACCGGACCAGGAACTGGCTAAACGAGTAGCCGAGTCTTGTCAATCCTGCATCGACTGACCACAATCGCCCGTGTAGACAAATTCGTATCAGTGGTGATCAACCCCCCCGTGTTTCGTCGACGTTACATCCTAATTCAATAGCGTCGCTTTAATATTTAGCAGCCGGCTCTGTCGAGTATCGGGAAACGACTCGAGGGTGGAAAATGCTCTTCACGCGTTTATATCAAGCACATGCAAAGTTCTGTCAGCTTTATTTAACAATGTATTGAGTTTATAGATTTTGTTAGATACTAATGAAAATATAACAAGTGTTTCCAATATCTAATTTAATATCATTTATTTTCTATGTGTCTATACTCCAAATATCGTGCATTTAATTCTACGAGTCTTTCCCATCTACTTCTCAAATGGTTAACCGAATTATTTAATTTGATTTTCGTTTGTACACGTTTGATTATTTAATTTGAATACAATTACTTGTTATATTAATTCAAATTTGCCGTGAAAAAGTGAACTGTAACGTTTACAAAACGTCGGTGCAGAAAGTACAACTTATCGCATAATTATCCTCTGAAAATCAAAAACACGACATCCAATCATCGCGATAGCTTAAATCTAAAAGCTAATACGTTTCTCGTAAAACTGTATAAACGACGAGTTACAATTCAGAACGAAGTTTCTTGTGGTTATCTTAAAGAAATCGTGGTTCAGTTTGAGCAAAGAAAAAGCGTAATTCATAAAATATTAAATATGTGAAATTATTTTAGCACGGATGAGCAATCCGCAAAGGAAGTCTGTTTGATTAATGGCAATTTCAATTGGACGATAATTTTAAACCGTCCTAAATAAAACTAATTTTATATCGATTTTGCGTCATTCCGTGTATAGAAGGATCATTTAAATACAGTGAAATTCGGAATTTTGTCAAAGAATCGATCGAAGCACTGAGTAAAATTTCAACCCTATTGTTTATAGCTATGCGATTGGAAAGATGTGTCGATCATTCGAAGCTAAAATTGAAATCACATATCCGGATATTTTCTTCGTAAATTTAAATCCAGTACGCGCTGAACATCATTTGTTGGATCGAAGTGGCAAGATTTAAATCTGAATTAAGAGAAGAAAATTCTGTAGATCAGCGGAAACGTGGCTCGCTGGCTGGCTCGGTTTTCAAATTTTGATACCGTTTGTCCTATGGATCTCTCACGGAGAAAAATGTCGTGTGGGATTCCAGCTGATCGTTCATTTGAAGAACGTTCGTTGGCGATGGTTCGGGAACCGATCGCTCTGTCCAATTTTCTGGATTTCTCGTGCACGAACCTCTACAGATCTGGAAACGAATGTGAAACGAAGCCTAGCTCCCATCCTCTTGATATAAGAGGGATATATAGGAAGGAGGAAGGAGGGATCGAAGGGAAGCAGAGGACTCTTCCAACGATGCTTTGCTCCTGAGCGTGTACATCCCACGCTGTACACATATCGACATCGGTCATGCATGACAAGACGCCTGACTGGCCACGCCAGTAAAAACGAGGAAAACGCGGAGAATACAAACTCGCCTCGTTCCTTTCGCGCCATTTCAAGACTCTCTTCCCCGTCGACTTCCTCTTGGATCTTCATCTTCTTTCTTTTCCTTCTTCGTTTCTTTTTTTTTTTTTTTATGGAAAAAGGTTGGATGTTGAAGAATCTACGTCGGCCATTGTTATGAAAAGCGCAATATCCTTGATAGCCGCGTGAAAAGTTTCTGGGGAGGAGGGAGAGAAAGAAGGTTCCAGTTAAAGGAGAAGAGTAAGAGACGGAAAGGATTTAACGCGATGTCAAGATAATTCTGAGTTCGAAGGACTTTGAAAGACTCGATTCTTGAGAGCCGAGGAAATAGATAACTCTTGGAACCTTTAAATGTTTGTGTATTAAATAATCTGAGTATGTTTTGAATGTTTCTTATGGATAATTTTTCACCAATAGGTGTCGTACGTAGATTCAAATTATTACTCGAGTACTTGTTACTTGATTCTTCGTCTTCATGAATGGTATACTTTTCTCTTATTAGAATTTGCATTCTGTTTCGTTATCAACTAGCCTCATATATTTGCCTATAGTATTTGAAGAGTTACCAAATAATTTTGTAAACAAAGTTACATCGTTTGTTATAAAGTTTCCTGTACAATGTTACACCTTGCTTGACGATAAAATTTATTTCATTGTAGGAACTGACTTAATCGAATTTTTTAACACTTCGTAAACTTTGCCATTATTAGCTTCGTTGACAATATAAAGACAATGTACCAAACATTTGGTAGATTAATTATACAATTGGTATACATATTAAAATCTTCGATTAATAATAATTAAGACAATTCTCCTCAAATATGTATAACCATAACAATTCAAGAATCACCAAAGCCAAATAAAAACTTCCTCTCGTGAAGAAAACCTCCTTCTTTGGAAATAAATATCGCGTGACATATCACGATTCTTATCTCAATTCTGTTTTCCACTCGCTGGAACCTCGTGCTCCTACCACCTACGAACTTTAAGAAGGAAAAACGAGCCGTAGGAGCGACTCTCGTAAAG
>NT_177234.1:94434-102172 GCF_000188095.3 Bombus impatiens | reverse complement strand
GAGCCGTAGGAGCGACTCTCGTAAAGAGAGGTGGTAATCGAAGGCGCAGAGGGATGCAAACTTGTGGTGGCGGATTCGCGCGCATTAGGAGGGCAGGCAATCTCTCCGTGCAGTTTTTCAAGGACCAGAGAGACCAGAGAGAGTACCGTGTGTCCGCCGCTGATAAGGGATACCTTTATCAAAAATCCCTTCCTTCCAACCGCTGTTTTCCTTGCTGCAAGGTAGTCGAAGCAGGGCTGGAATTTTCGGTCCAAGTCCTGCCCCTTCAGCAGCGTGATTCTCGAATTTATAGTCGGTTGGCCCCACTACGATGGGTCGTTGAAAATAGAGCAAGGATTATTTGAGTCGGAAAAATATTCGTATCAAATTAAGTAATTTGCCTTGTTATTCGACAAATTCAGTTACGAATGATTTTTAATCTATATTTGAAAACAGACTATTAGTGAAACATAGCGTGTACATACGTCGACAATTAGACCAAGATAGTATCGTTTAAATCATCTAAGCTTCGATATTTTTAAATTTAATCAAACTTGCATATCATGAGATACCATTAGCCTTTCCTTCTGATGAAAGTTACATCTTCGTGGAGAACTTTGGTTGTCGAACTGTCGATGTCGGTACACTGAATAACACCAATTTTAGCGAATTACAGGGCAAATCACAAACGTCCTTCTGGCTCAAATAACCGTACGCTATTCTATTCCGTTTAAAGGACCCTTACGAATTTAGAAAGTCAAGAAACTAAAACTGAAAATTAGGTAGTAGAGATTGATGACTTTTTCTGGGTCGGACAACTATTTTAACGCACAGTGCGGCGTAGCGAGTCGACGCGACACGACCAACCCCGAAGCCACGTCTTTCTGTACGCGCACAGTGCCATCGAAGTGATTCGAGATTTTTTCGCGGGGAAAATTCGAAAACGAGCACGAAAATCCGGCGAATTTCCAGAACAGTGCGTCGTATCGATTCGGGTTTCCGTGGGCGTTGCTATGAGATGGACCCTTGTACAGCTCGGCAAGCACGAGAGCAAGCGAGCAAGATGGAATGAGCGTAGGAGGAAGTGGGACCGGCTTGCAGAGAGAGGTCTTGAGTGTCGCCAAGCTACCCTCCACCTCCTTTACCTCCTCGCGACAACCCAGCCCCGCGTGCTTCGTAGCCACGGTCTCTTCCTACGACCACTCTCCGCTTCTCTGCGCCCGTTATTACTTCTACAAATATACAAGCTATCACATTCCATGATCGAACTCGCAAGAAAGAGAAAGAGGGAGAGAGAGAGAGAGAGAGAGAGAGCGCACCGCGCCACGCGGTAAATTCGATGGAATCGGCCCGTTAATACCCGCTTCAAAGAAACGCGCCCGCCGACTTTCACTCTTTTCACACAGCAGCGAGATCTTGCCTACGATTCTCCGCCTCTCCTTACTCTTCGTCTTTCTCTATACGGTGTTTCTCTCGTGCGCCACCCTCGCCGCACGCTCTCTTCGTCTTTTGTTCGACCTACGTGTCTCGAGTAGAAAATAATGTGAAAGATCGCGGAGAAACGAGCGAAGAATCGAGCGTAGGAGCGACGCTCCTCCTTATTGTCCTTCCTAGCGGAATCTCGGAACTTGATGCGAGATGAAGGAAGAGACGTGGATAAGGATGAGGATATTGAGGTAGTTGGATAAATCATGCATTATGAGCGTGTATGAGTGTAAGTAGCGATAGGGGGAGGTGCAATGGCTGGTCGTTTTTTGGTGATTATGGTAGTATTTATAGAGGTGAGATTCTTTGGTGTAGTTATAGAGTAAATGATTGCAACATCTCGGTTTTGATCCCTTTGGTAGATGCTTTCGTATATTCTACTGAGCCAGAAAAATAAAAGGAATAGAGGGAACCTTAATAATTAACAATCTTCTGATACTAATAATTATGTTAAAAACATTAATTCAAGTTTTATTTCTTTTTGTTAATTTCGTCTTATTGTGTGGTCTAGTGTTTAATAAATGAGACGTGATGTTCGTTAGTCTAACTTTAATTAGTTATGGGATAACTAATGATTTGATCAATAGCTAGTAATAAATATTGTACATACAGAACGTATTAATGTAAAAATTCTAGTAAAGATTGTGAGGTGGATGTCATTACTAAACGTGTTGGTTGGTTTATTAAAGAAACAAGTGATAAAATTGTAATAGTCAATGTATATTAAAATCATTTTAAGTACAAGTACAGATATACTGTATGCCGGTCGTAATCGTCGCTCGCTCAATGCTACTGTACAACTCCACGCTCGCTATTCGACTGTGACTCACTATACTGATTGGCTACACTGCTCGCTATACTGATTGGCTACAATTATACCATCAACTTGATCGAAACTGAGCCTTAGATGTTATTAAAAAGAAATTTTAATTTAATAATAGGAAAGAGGACTGTTAATTTGTTCGAGAAAAGTTGCAATAGAATATATAAATATCTTATACAAAGTTACTCTTGATATTTTAGAATTACTGAGAAACCAGTCATAAAATAGTTCAGACTTATGAATAGAAACTATGAATTGAAAGTCAGTGCATGAAAAAGATATATGACCGGCAGAGATAAATATTGTACACCTGTCCAGTGAAACAGGTACAACAGAGGTCCAGCATCCGGTCAAGCGAGATCAGAGATCACGAGTTAGTCTTTTTCGCAGAGCCTGTCCATCCAGTTCTGGACCATGAGAATCCTGTTTAGAGGGATGCTCCCTTCAGATATTCAAGTCGAGGTCCTAAACAAGATTGTAATTCGAATCACAATTCATTCCTCGCTTGAACCCTGAGGCATACTACGCAGATTACGCTTCCAAGCATCCTAGTTCCTCGACAAAGTGCGCCGAATATAGTCAACGATTTCTAGATTATTTCCAAGGAAAATCGCGTCCGCAACTTTTTCAGAAAGTTCCCCATTCTTGGTAATCCGAGTTTTCAATAATCTGACTTAACTTTGAAACCTGTGCAGGAAGTGAATACAAGTTCTACATTTTTTTTTTTTTTTTTTGATTAGGAAGTATTATACTTCTTCCTGATTTTATTACTACATGGACGAAATTATTATTTGTCAATTTGTTGTATGTATTTATTGTTTGATATTTGTATATTTGAATCGTTATTTTTGTGTGTTTTAAAAAGTAGGTCTCATTAACTTTTAGCGTACCAAATTTGAAGAAATTGAGTACTTGAAGTTTTATGTAAAGAACTCTACAGTACCCCTTTTCCTTTTATTTCTGGTACCGTCGATGGCATTGATATAATCGATAGCTGTAAAAAATGCACTGGTTGCTTTTTTGTGTGCTTTATTATTAATTCAAGTAAATAGAATTGGACGAAAACAGATATCGGCTAAATAATATTGCTAGATCATGTTTCTAAAATTACTATGCCAAATCCCTTTTCCTTGCTTCACTGAATATGAATTGATACTATAGAGTATAACATCACCATGCTAATGATCACTATTCGTATATGACTAAATAAACGGGAGAATATTATTAAATATTTCTTAAAAACTGCGATCAAAAGTAATCTTGAATAATTATATCTACATATATAATACAGAGGATACATAAAGAATAAATAGAAAAAAGTTGCAATTTATACCAAATAAAACTCGGTTTTTATTCAATAAATTAATTTTTTAATTAATTACCGGGGTTCTCATCAAATTCAATAGCAATATTTTTATGACAAGAATACTGCAAGTCAAGAATAATGCATAAAATAAAACAGAAGTCTAATCAAAGTTTATAAAATGCTTTAAAAATGTATATTAGAAAAGAACTTTGGCTATTCCATCATAGCATATTAATTTTCGTACATACATAGCTACTTATACGGATCAAACCAGGTAGACCTGATCTAGCGCTACTTGCATAAAATTATTTCTTCGAATCTTTGCCTTGTGAATCAAAACAGATGATCGACTTAGTGATTTCTAATATGAAGAAAATAAAATCTTTTTCCACCTGTTCATCGAAACTAAATTGAATATTTCAGTTAATCAACACCAACAAGAGACTAACGAGATTTTATTCCTATCGAAGGCACTCGCAAACCATTCGCGCGAACAAGACCGGCGCGCTATCAAGCGAAAACATATGAAAATCCTGCTGTCAAAGGAGACGAATAACTAGCTACTCATGTAGGCAAGGATCGTGTACCGCCGTTCCATTCTCGCATCGTTCACGCATCAGCTTGAAAAAGGTCAACAAGACGTAAATCCGAGGGTCTGCATGAACAAACATCGAGAAAAAGAGAGAGTACGAGGATGCTGAGAGCGCAGAAACGCACGCGTCCTTTACGGAGGACTCTCCTCTTGGCCTTCTTCTTTCCCTTCTCTTCGTCCCTATGGTTTCCATGACGCGAACCTACGTCACGGAATAACGGCTGGTAGCCTAGACTTGCTTAATTGGGTCCGCCATTTTCGGTGGCGCGACCCCTCGAAAATCCTCAGCGTTTTCTCCTCCCCGCTGCAAAGGACTTCAGAAGGGTTGCCCACCGACACCATCACCACCACCATAGAAGGAGCACGGTCCTTTTACTCGCGCTCGACCCGAGTGGCTTTTGTTTTCGTCCCCAAAGGATCCGCCATTTTGAATTTATGATACTCAGCCACTCTGGGGCTCGGACACCGAAAAACTTCGGTCGTTAGTGAAAGTTAAGAGCCTACCCTCTTCCAGCGGTCGCGCCAGACCGTGCGCAGTCATTTTCTGTAATAGCACGTGGACACGCGCGTGATGGACGCGCGCTTAATGACACGCGCCCTTTTCGATCAACTGCGAGCCTTTGGAACATCTTTCGGTACGATGCAGTTAGATCTTGGATGGGGTATTGAATTTTTTGTTGGTAGCGATGATTGTAAGATCGCGAAAGGAGGGGGATGTTTGGAGAAGGTTGGAGGGTTGGAGGATTGAGACTCTTTTGAGAGGGGTAATTTCTTGTTACATGTGTAGCGTGGAAGGATGTGATGTAAGAGTTGACAATCCTTTCATTTGTTAATGTTGAATTTAATGAAATATTGATATAAATTAAACATATAGGAAATGTAATTTCTTTCTTTAAAGAATTTCATTTGGGAGATATGTTTTCTTACGTAGATAATAAGATTTTTTGAATATAAGTAAATAAGTCGACGATTGAGTATCTTTTACTATCGCTGATCGTTGACGATTATATTGTCTATGAAACGTTTTGAAATTAAATATTTAAAAGAATTTCTATATAGATCTTGAAGATCTGTACATTGCAATGGTGCAGCGTTCTTTTCATAAAATATATTTATCAAAAGTGCGACCAAGTCAAACAGAAAAAGAAGCTTTATTAGTCAGGACCCTCATTTAAGCAGTGTTTTCTTCAGAGAAATTAAATTGTTACAATGACGACTCCCTAAGGGTTCCATAAGGGTTCCAGATAATCAAATTTAAGCACGTGAAGAGGGTATCCGATCTCTCTTGCTTATTTCCACTCGGGTAGACGATAAATAGATAAGGCAACTGTTTAACCCTGTCAAAAATCACTGTCGAAAGTCTCTCTAGACAAACATTCATCCATATACTTTGCCCAGAACTATCTAAATTCCCAAAAACCCACCTTCGTAAATCTACAAAAGTTCTACGAAAAATAATGAATTATCTTTTCTGACTAAGAAATACTCTGGTAACTATAATTATTAAGAAACCATCCAGTAACGAGAATACCGAAACAGCGTACAGCGTGTACCGAATCACAGCAGCTGAAGGCACATGTATCTTGAAGTATATTTGTTTACGATGAATTCGATTTCCTGCGCCGATTGTCCCATAGCAAAGCGGAAATGTTTCGACTGGGCGTCTTTTTCTAGCCGTCCAACGATAATCCGATATTCCAGAACCGAAGATAGTTTAGTTCAAATTCGATGTCCGGAGTATGGCGGCGATGAAGCGATTCGACGGAGATGTCAACTTAAAACAATTGCTGGGAGTGTGGGTGCATAGCGACACGCAATATCCTGACTCCTCTAATTCGATTAGGGAACTAAGCTACGTAGACCAGGAGTAGAAACCTGGAATTTCCTTGAACCAGCGAAGGGTGTAGGTACCGAGACCCTCGTTCGCGCGGAACACGTGGAACGAGGGCGAGCGACAGCAGAGGGTACAGGCTCTGGAGCAGAGGTAGTCACCGAATTATCGGACTCGATGGAAGAACCGGTTCAATTTGCCAAATTAATTCGGTGCCTCCTTGCAAACCAACCGGGCAAACCGCAACCGTCGGAGTTTTCGATGCAAAACGTCTACGATCCCGCGAGTTTCATGAACGATGCTCTGTTGTACTGTCCGATAAAGGGACTCGGAAATTGTGAAGGATACATTGTGATATTAGGTATAGAGTTTTAAGGTTTCAAATAAGCATATTTAGATATTGAGTTTCAAAAATTTATATACAGTGATTGTAGGTAATTCATTTAAAAACATGGTAATGGGGTAGACGCTATTTAATACTATTGCAGATAGGGTTTTTATTTATCCTTATTGTTTTTTATAATTAATAGATATACTTGGTAAAATTTTTATAGTTTGGAGTATACATGTATAGTTTCGTATAAAACTTTTATCTAATCTTATTAAGAGATATAACAATAGATGAGATATGACTAAGCAGTAACTTATTTTTTTTAGTATCTGTTGTAATCTAAGGATACAGGTATGTACATTGTTAGTCATAAATACTAGGACACATACTTACGTTAGTTACGATTATTAACAAAGTTCACTTGTCAGTTCACTACTTCTCTACCGTTTACTAGATTATTGCACACAGGAAGCTATATGATATTTTACCTATTCACCGAAAATTCACAAACGGGAAACGAATTAGCAATACACATGTTCGATCAAATTCATTCGAAACTTTCATTCTACTCAACATCCTGTCAATGGCTCCCGTGCCATTGCTGCCCTCCCCCAATCAAGTCGGTGCTGTCCCATAGCGCCCCTTTTGCACCCCTTCACCGTACATCCCCTTCTTAGTGGAGTGGGGAGTTTCATGTTGGACAACCCTAGCGGACAGCAAGAGAGGGGACCCTTAGAGCTAGAAACTAGAGCCAGGAATTAGATTCATCTACTTTACCGACTACCTAGCGCAAAATACTGATCATCCGACTGTGAACCATCCACAGATGTCGGTACTACCGGTTTACCGACCCCTGTGGCACTATGTCCCTCCTAACAGGCCACATTGCACTCGATAATTCGACACTCGCGGAGAAAACGGCTCGACGAGGTGCTTCTCTTCCAACGTACACACGCCAAGTCCAAGTTTTTACTCAATAGGAAATATAAAGTTTATTTTTGGTATAAAAAGCATGTTTTTGAAACACGGAACGACAACACTTATCGACCAGAAGCGGTGGCACTCTAATTACGCGACAGCCTGAGCATATAATTAGTGACCTGTGCGAGATAATTCAGAAACGCTCCCTATTGACCCAATTACAATTCGCCCGGAAACATCGTCGACGATGTAACCACCGACTACGTAAATAGGCGTTGCATTCGGTGTCATCGACGTCGACGGCCATTGGAAGAAATTCAACCAGGGCGAATCCATTCAACGATTCGCCCGCGATTCGAATGTACCGGAGTCGAGAAAGCAGAAGTCGAGTGAATAGGCGACGGTTGTTCGGCCGGGCAAAAATCAACGGGAGGCCCGCGAAAATCCCGCGAAACCGATGAAACTTCTAC
>NT_177234.1:3297-93715 GCF_000188095.3 Bombus impatiens | reverse complement strand
CCGACGTACCGTCGGTGGCAGCGATTGTTCCCCTATTCCCACTCTACTTCGCGGACGAATGTGTATACTCCGAACGTCGTATTTTCAGCTGGAATCTTTTCTCTTTCCCTGTTACTCCGCAGGAGGAACCAGAGACGTCTGCGAGCCGTGAATGGTCTGACGTATCGTCGGCGTGTCTGTGCCTGACACCTCGGATTTTTCCATTAAATTTTCTCGACGCGGGAATCTATCACCGGTCACAGTCCCGGAAAAACCTGCTTCGACTCTGTAACGCGATTCCCATTACGATCGCGCGCCGCGGGATTCAAGCGAACGTATCGAGCCCTCTATTCGAGCTGCTCTCCCCTGAAAAGGAGTTTCTTTGAATGCTCCTTGAATTAAGGAAATTTGTGGTGAACATAGGTGATTGAGCGTGGAATTAAGTGGTGGAGGATGAATTGGCTCGTAGAAGTTTCTGGTAGATTAAGGTAGATAAATAACATCATATAGGATAATATTACTATGTTTGGAAAAATGTTTTGACAGTAGAAGTTGTATGTATATAGATACCTATTATCAATTTGATATAAAAAGTGGACTTTTTCGTCTACGACGTGATATTTGTTCGTGTTCTTTCGAACGTCATATTTCACGTTTTTCCCTCTAATATTTGTAAAACATGGAAAAATATTTATATTTTCCAAATATTGAAGTTTTTGTATCTTAAATACTTCATTTTACAAATATCATAAATCTTCAGTATTTAAAAATTTTATTTTATAACTCATATTATTCTTTGCAAGCATTATAATAATTTAATATTGGAACAATACTGACAAAATTTGTTTCTAAAACCGTAAGCTGTCCCATATTTATTTTTGCATTCATAAACAAAGTATTTCTCGAACTGACTTTTACACGAATCTCTGAACGTGTCTTACATATGTCTTTTTTATTATGAAAATTCAAAGTACATATCTGACTCATAGGTAGAAACGGGCTAAACAGAGGAAGCGTGTGCAAAGAGTAATTTTACGAGGAAACATAAATACCAAACAAGAGTAAAACAGATCGACCTGATATCGCCAGTGTATCCAACTTCTTAGCCCTTTGTATCGTGGCTCGTATATAAGTCCTAGACCAATAGGGTGGCGTCGGCTTTGCGTAAATACGGATTTCGCGCGCCTCGTTCAAACAACGACCGCTCAAATACAGATGGAGTCCACCGTCGAGTATTTGCACGGAGAATAAGATCGACTAATTTATCAATAAGGACCCGGAGGCAGTCTTTCTAGTTTCTTGTAAAAAACGATACCTCTCACGGTTCGAACATTAACTCTTTTGGTATGAGGTGATTTATTATACGTGTTGGTTTATTAAAGAGACGAGTAATAAAATTGTAATAGTCGATTAATTAAAAAATATTAAAATCATTTAAAGTACAAATACAGACATAGTGTATGTCGGTCGTAATCGTCGCTCGCTCAATGCTACTGTCCAATTATACATTCGCTATTCGACTGTATGACTCGCTATAATGATTGGCTATAATGCCTGTCCTAGAGAGCACGTTCGTCTGCTTGTATCGACCGATGTTATTACAAAAAATTCAAATATAACTCTGGTTGACGATTACAAATAACGGCGATATCATTTTATCCGGAGTTCGTTTATCTTTAGACTTAGCAAACCAAAACAACATTGGTATTTCAAGGTACAATAATATGAGTCTCTCCCGAATCAAATCTTCCGTTGACTCATGTGTCGCTACAGGTATATAGTGTTTTTTATCAGTGATGATTGAATTTTCAGAGAAACAAGTATTTTGGTTTCTCTATGAAAGTCGTGAGTAAGTAATATAAAAATTACGAGAAGTAAATTGTAACAAAATAGGACGTGCAAGAAGAATGAAATTGTAAGGAACATGGAATATGAAGGCAAAATGTGCAAGCACAATTCTGTAAATACTACGAGAATTTTTTGTATCCCGACCATAATGATATTATTTGTGGTAGATATAATTAGACATTCTAGAAAGCCATCAAGTATTCCCTCAATTATGATTAAACCTAATTATCTTATCTGACCGCGTCGCAATGAAACATTATCTATCGAATTACAAATTGTCCAGTGAATTGTCTATAAATTACTGAAATTAAATCTTGCTTATGTAACTCTTCTATAAAAACACGCTGTAACCCAACATAAAAAGTTCAGAACAAGAGTATTCATAGCTTTACAGCTCCCAATTTCCAGACAACGTTTCTATCAACCGCACTCCAAAAACACACCGATCTAACAAACTGAATAGGTGCAAGTTGCAAATTCTCCAGCGATCACTCATAACGACATAACTCGATATTGATCAAGAAATTGAGATACACAGAGAGGGTGGCCGTCTAAAAAGGAGAAAAATAACGCTGACACAGCGAAGTGAAGGGAAGGAAGGAAAAGTTCAGAAGCTTGTCCTAATACCACGAACAGCCTCGCAAGGGACGGCCGCTTCATTTTTCAAGGAATCTGCGGGAAAATGCAAATGCGCGGGGCATCTGGCAACAATGGCCGTGGTCTGTGGCCCCTATTTTAAGGGTTGGTTTTTTGGTCGAGGCTCGAGAAGGTGGATACGGGATGGAGGAGGGTAAAAGGGAGTCGCGAAAGCGTATAGAAGGATCGAGAGAGTGAAAGAGACAGATAGAAAGAGATGGGGTAGGGGGTGGTGGTGGTCGAGGCATCAGGGGAGGGTCGACCGGGGAGCTTTGCCGGCCATGCAAAGCAGAAGCACAGAGCAGCAGCAGTAGCAACCCCCGACGACCGACCTCGGCTATATACTGGCTCTCCCAACCCCCTGATAAGGGTGGACAGCCACGATCGATTAGAGGGCTACCCACCCACCTACCCATCTATCCCCTTTGCCCACCCCAAACCCCCTTGCATCCCATCCACAGCGCTCACTCTCCCTCACGGCATCCTCCACGAAGCTTTTGCCCATATTCTGATTCGCAACACGGCCGGCTAACGATCCCCCAGGTTTAAAAATACACGGCGATCCCCGCGTCAGCCCTTAATCCTTCCAACTTACGCGATTATTCCTCCACTCTTACTTTTCCACGCTGCCTGTATGCACACTTTCCCTTTTCCATGGCTAAAGACGAGGCTGCAACAACTCATGAAAGTTTATGAGAGAAATTTAGCGAGCTGGAAATTTGTTTACTTATGTCGATTCTTAGAAAGAGGAACTTGGGGTTTGGAATTTTCTATTGGATTGTGCGAGGAAATTGAATGGCTTTCATAGCAACGCACTGTCTGTTCTCTAGAAGATGTTTAGAGAAGCTTATATGAGTCTAATGAATACTGATCTGTACTAGTTGTTTTTAACAAGACACAAGTTAGACAATTGCAAATACAACAACTCGTAACAATTTTAGAACGTTGCATGTAAAAATTCAATTTTAGAGCTTGAATAGATAAAAGCTATTGTATGATCACTGGTCTATTATTAATCGAAATATTTAATAACATTTATATATTGTCTGTTAAAATGTGTTAATATAGTATTCATGCGCGACAGTGTGTATGTTAAACAAATATAGCTTTTGATCATTTCTTGTCACTAATTCGCATATTTTAATAACAATCCACATAAATGGACCAATGCGTCCACATGTAAACTATGGTGTATGTACTAGATTTATCGACTGTTTATATTCGCAGCTATAAAATATAGAAGAATAGGAGGGGGTTTAAGGGTTGAGTTTACCAGAACGCGAAATATCCGCGAGTTAACGGGTTTACTGTCGCAATAGTCGTTGTCCAACGAAAGGCTAACAATAAGGAACGATCTCCAACTACTTAGGTTAAGTTCCAGCGTCCTTGCTCGCTGAAACTTCGCTGAGATCGTCGTTGTACTTCCGCGGCCGAGTCACACTCGCGCGTATCGCGCCTGGCGAGTTCTAAAGTGTCATAACTGCTAACACCCTGTTTTCCGGCGTACAACACGCCCGGGCCACACCATTTTTCATTCAATTTTCCCGTTCTACCGAAACTTCACGACAGATTTTTAATCATACGAAGCAGCCCGTTCTTGCGTTCAACACCATTGTTTGATATTGTCTTGCAACAACCGATATTCATGTCAGCGAATACCGACTTACTATTATTGACATTTTCTCTCGTTATTTTTGGTTTTCATTAAATTAAATAATACGAGAAAATTCACGAAAGCATGGTCTGTTTTAATTACATTGATTAATTACATCACGCGAATATGTAAACAAATTTTGAGTCCAATGAATGAATATTACTATATGATATTATCTTTTATCAAACTATGTCTAGCAGAGATTTGAGGTTTATTTGCAATATATCAAATATGAAAAATATGACATTGTTGTTAGAAGAAAATGTGTTTTATAACGAATTCATTCTATAATTATCGTGACTTGTACCACTATAGTAACTAAAACGAAACTTCAAAATAATTCAGGAGATATATGAAAGATTAAAACACGAATCTTCGACATCAATGAAGATAAGAAACGTAACAGCATATTTTAATTGAAAAGAGAAAGCAAAATAATTATAGGAATAAAGTCCCATTAACGATAGAAAATTGAATCGCGCTATCGCTTTAAAATGAAATTCGCGGTCGAAAATCGACGTCCATCGATTTTCAATTATAACCGCTTTAAAATACTACAAGGTCAATGGCGGCGTAACTCATCTCCCTCATCGACCGTACTCAACTCGCACGAAATTTTTGGAAAATCTTGCGATGCTGTCCCATTCAATTATCCACCATCAAGCGTGCAAAACTAACAAAACAACTCCCTTCGAGGATAGACGCACGACGAGCATAAATCCAAAGGCTTTTTAGAAAAATTGCCAATAAATCGTCGCGTTAACTCGGTCCAGTGGGCATTTCCCCTCTGTGGACTTTAAAATTCCTTAATTCGACAGAAAAAAAAAGGGTGAGACCAGTCGCCCTTTCTCCGTGTGTCACAAGCTCGACCTCTTGCCCCGAAATCGATATCGCTGTGTCTCGTTTCGCGGTGGTCTAAAGAAAAACTCGCATGCTATAAGACCTGATGTAGATAAATTTTATTGCACGAGTGTCTCACAGCGTGTTTCCGTAATTCATTACGCTACTTATATAGATACTTTGGCTATAGATTATTGATAATTCTACATGAATTTTATCAAATTTTCAAACTAATGGTGAATTAATGACTGAAAGTAACTATACAGTTATCTTGTTTAGTTGGTAAGTTCTTATCTCCAGATTCTTTAATTATAAAAATATAGTAGTGCAGAAAAGTAACAAAATCTACTATTACCATGTCGTTTAGTAAAGTAATTTATACTTGTAATCTACTATACCATAAAAATCTAACCAGTAGCGTATCTAATAATTATTAATTCATCGTTAATTTGCGCACTTTGATGAAATTCAAATAATTTGCCGTAAATCGACCGAAGCTTCTAGATATTTATGGTGCCCATTCATGTATACCTACAAAATTATCATACATCGGCGATGAGCATTACTTTCTCGTCACATACGAATTTCCCCCTTTCTGGTTATTCTGTGCGTCCACTGTAATAATATCTGAAAAAATCTATCGACTGCGTCTTCAGCTTCCACAAAACACGAGCGCACCCGTCCGCCCCCTCACAACGAAGGATTATTGAATTTCGCGCGCCACGAAACGTGGTAAGGAAATTCAGTTTCCTGGAAGTCGCGACTAAGTAACGACGGCCTCTCATCGATTAGTAGTAGTAGCTGATGGCTATGGTTACACCGTCCCACCACCAACCCCCATCGTGTACTTGGAAATTATAAATTCGCCGCTTGACTCGCGGTAAATTCGCCTTGAAAACAACCTTGTTCCGTTGAAAGTTTCGTCACGTGAGCTCGAAACGCTCGCTAAACAATCGAGACACCCAATAGAGAAGATACACGTGGGGTGGTAAGGGGTGGCGCGATATAAGAAGTCGACGAACGAAGGGGTGAAGAGGGAAACAGACGTCGGAAAAAAGGTGATATCCGTGGAATTTTCATATCGACACAGAATGACAGTTTTTTAATATTAAATTCTTTCCGACCTTTTGACTTCTTTTTACCCCGACGTCGCCCTCAACGTCGAACGCCAGGGAAAACGGTCGGGATAGAGGCGGATGAAGACGGAAACACGGGGGGTGGGAACAGTCGAACGAATGTTAATTTTTATTTCAGACAATTGCGTTAAAAATGCGTTCGAATTCGTGTGGTGAATCCATTGAAATTAATTCGATGTTCTTTTAGATACATTTACTATTTACATTTTGCTTTCGATTTTGTCAGAGTTGTGGAATGAGTTCTATATGAATTTCATAATTTAATAATTTGGATTGGATTAATATAAATTTATCGTAGTGAATTATGTAAGTCCTAAGATAAATAAGGAACAAATATGGGTACTAAAAATATGATACATCGAGAAATATTAGGTTATTTCAATCGTAAGTTTTTGTCGTATAATTGTATCATGAACAAATAATTTTTAGAGAATCATATCTTGTTTAACCAAACATAAGGGTGCCCTGAAGTGTATCACACAGGGTAGTCTCGTATAAAAACTGAAAGTGTTTCCGGTTTAGTTGAAGCTTGTTTGTATTTCAGCTTAAGCATTCCCTAACGTGAAAAATATCTACCTTTTCCTATATCGCCGATTCATTTTTTCTATCTATTCATAATTACCAGATTACTTCAACTTAACATAAACTCCACTTGAAAAACTCAAGAAATTTCAGATTCTCAAGGAAGCAATTTAAAGTAAGAAAGAAATACATAATTATTAATAATAATGAGAAATATTAAAACATATGGAAATTACGAAATCTTGTTGGCAATTTTCAATGCTAATGCATTTTGAACTGCATCTTTTTTTGTAATCACTAATGCATCTTCTTGGAATAATACCAACCAATCTAATTCTATAGCAATCGAATAAGTATCGATAATATGGCCAGTACTGAGTAAACGATCAAGCAATCGATACATTGAACGGAGATATGATCTTTCTATTCCGCTACAAAACCGATACGTAATAAATATCTAATAAATTTCTAACCGGTTGGTCGCTAGAATCACGTTTTTGCTAGGGAGCGAAAGGATGAGAAGCGACAACAATGACAAGAAAAAAAGGATGCCAGGGTGGCTGCATAAAAGCACGGTCGCGCTACAAAACCCAAAACAGTTTCCAGAACGACTGTCATTTATTTCGTTATTTATTTTCGTTGCATTCGCGACAGCGGAAAGTTGTCTGGAAAAGAAAGAAAATTCGTACAAAAGAGACAGACGAGAATCGTGATGTTTCTGGGGATCATGACGTTACCCTTCCTCGTCGTTCTCTCTCACTTTTACCCCCTGTGTAACTTACTTTCTCTTTTTTACTCTGCGTGTAACTCATTGTCGAGTCGAGAGCAAGTTTTTAACCCTTAAAATTTCGTGCAAGGGTACCACGAAGCTTTTGGAGACAGACGGGGCACAGAAGTCGATCGTATAGAGGGTTCGATGACGCAGAGGATCGAAAAGATAGAAAGAGAGAGAGAGAGCAAGGGGAGAGAGGTCGCAAAGTGCGGAGCGAACAAGAGAGAGGAGAAAAAAAAATCGCAGGCTGAAAGGAAGGATTACATCGGGGATTTTGGTTTTCGCGTTTCATCTGGACCAAAGCCGATTTCCCGATTTTCCGTCTTTCCGCCGGCAAGAACCGCCACTCGAATTAGATGTCCATTGTACGAGCGATGAAACGAGACGAGACTCATCCTCCGCCCCGACTTCGTGACGTCGCATATTAAGTCGCGTTCGACCCTTTAATGGAGTCTCTTCTGTGACCAGGAGTATGAAAGATTCTCCTCCTAATATGCTCGATAATACCTGCGCCGCTGTCATTTTGGAATTCGATAAAACGACTATGAAACTCGCGGAGAATATTCGTTCCTGATGCTCCAGAATACGATTTATGCGCGTACACGAACCGCATAGAGTTGGAAAAGTGTCATCTTGCGATGAAATTGAAAAACTAATTATTAGTGTCACAAACAAATTTTAGAGATCACTTTCAAGTACTTCACAAAAGTCGTATACAATTTTGTTGCATCAGCAGTGAACCTTTTATTGAATTGATACATTGAAATTATTAAAAAATTTACAAATTCTTTCTTTACAGATATTAAATTAAGTTATCTCTCTAATATTTTCCTGAATTTAGTAAAAAAAAATTTCCTGAAATTCTAAGCCCCTTATCAATTTTAATATACATGCAGATATAATAAAACCGACAAACGCTCGGTAAAAACCTAACGATAATAAAAATATTTAAATGAATAGAAAAGAGTTCCAGAGTTAATAACATAAATGTTATTGTCTTATAAATAAAAAGAACGTTTCCCCTGTTACTTTTCTAAATTTTAACAAGATTTGAAGGCTTCTATCAATTCCAGTACATTACAGGCGTTTCCATCAAGCTAAAATGTCAAAACGAAGCGAAATATCGAAAACAGTTTGTACCAACCAGCAGCCACCTCATCATTCCGGATACTCTTCATTCTCTTCGAAAGCACAACCTATTCTCACCATGATTACGCAAAACTCAAGCGCGATCTGTAAGTCACGTATACCAGGTGTCTGGGTGTGTTTGTTTGGACAACGATTCTTTCTCTCCGGCTGGCGTTCATCTCGTGGGAAACGGGCCTCGTGATTCCCGTATCGATCAAAAATATATTAGTCCCCGATATGACAGTGCGGAGTGTTTTCCTTTTCGGGGACGAAGCGGAGGGTCGAAATGGGCCTATACAGGGTGAAAAAAAGAAAAGAAAGAGAGGGACGGTGATACTAGTCGTTATTTTTTTCCTTACTTCGTAACTCGGTAGAAAGTTACACAAAAGGGTGGAAGTATACCTGCACGAACGAAAGGGGTGTTCGACTACCTGTAGAAAAAAAAGGTGACCGGTCAAATTAATGATTTAGTGTCAGTCGCGATATTTGGGGTGACGTTTCTCTTCTCATATATTTTTTTCTTCATCCACCGTGTGGCACCCTGTCGTTTCGCTCGATCTCCTCTCGTTCGCGAAACCGAAGGGATCGTTACACTTTTTTTTTTTTTTTGCAGAAGAAAAGGGAATGATTCTTGGGAAAGGCTTCTTTCGCTTGATCCTTTTGGAATTCCTGATACAAAAGTAGAAAAAGGATAGAAGGCAAGTGGCATAGCGGAAGAGTTACAGGCAGTCATCGAGATTTACGAGGTATCCACTCGAGGAGCTGGAGGAAATGAAGAGACGCGATCCACTCAGTTCCGCGAGGGGTTAGGCGCGTCCAACGACGACGAGGATCTGTTAAATGAGGAGAAAAACGATACGATCGACCCGCGGAGAAAACGTGAGAATTCTATCTTGCCCGTTTCTTGATTCTGTGCTGAGCAGATGGATGGGAGAATATCGATAGAGACCAATGACGGAGGAATTGACATACTGTAATTATTTTATTCCATATGATCGTCAGCTAGAATAGAACCTTATATGGCGATTAAATAGATTTTGAAAGATCAGTATGCGGCAATAAAATTGACGTATGTAATCATTAAACTTTATATTTTGATAACTTTGAGGTGGTTTATTATACGTGTTGGTTTATTAAAAAGACGAGTGATAAAATTGTAATAGTCAGTCCGCGATTGGTCGAAAATACAGTATATTAAAATCACTTTAAGTATAAGTACAAACATAGTACATAAGTACAAACAATAACGATTTGATATTGATTTTCATCGACAGATATACCAATTATATTAGCAACCGGTAAAAATATAAATATAATTGCTGTGTCTTTAAATGTATAGTCTGCTAATTTCATAAAACGATAGCAAACAGTGCCGCTAATTATTAATTACTATCGCTACAAATGAACCAAACTGTCCGGATGCTTATAAACGGACGGATAATAAAATTTCGATGGACGAGACCAACGGTAAGACCTTGGCAGTCAAGAGGCAAGGAAAACATTCTATCCAGGCGAGACGCTTTTACGCTCTCTAATTCCAGCTGCATTTCACAGTTTACTTGATATCTTCACGGTTATTTCACGTCAATCGCCGTCGATACTCCGCCAGGAAGGAAAGTGGAGGGACACACGGTCTGCTCGTAAATAACTCGAAAATGGCGACTACGCGAGGTATCTTTACAGGGTTATTTGGAATTTACAACGAGGGTGGAGCCACCGTTTCCCGGATACGTACACACGTTGGGGAAAGGTCTGAGCGTGGTTGTCCCGCGGGACACCTTCGGCCGATCCTGTTCAAAAATTGAAGGACGTCGAGACCGAAAACTGCATCCGATGGCTGACCAGGGGACTCCGATGGTTGCGTCTCACGGGACCATATGCCAACGATAGAATTCGAAATTTAAATTCAGATATACGTTCTTCCATCTTTCTCTCGACTTTCTCGAGTGTGCTTCCTTTCTCGTTCCTCTCTCCCTTTTTTTTCCTTACTGTAGCCTCTATTCCTTTTTGGTCCTTTTTTTTCTCTTTTTTGATCTCGGCGTAACCGTATCGCGCGAAATTGGTACATCGTTTTGATCTACGACGAGGTCGGCGCGTGGGACAGACGTTCACACAAGCAGACACGTAGACATGAGTGGGCATACATATATAGACGTGTATATTGTATGTACGAGATACTCGTGTCGAGGGACGAGTTATGTATCCTACTCCGGTCCTCTCGCGGAACGACATGAAACCCCCGTAGCTCTCCGTTATCCAACCCCTCCTGTACACGCGGCGCGGTGGCATACCTCGCGCTCTATCCAACCCTTTCTTTCGTTTCTGCTTTGTTTTTCTTTTTCTTCCTTCTTTTTCTTCTTCTTCTTTCTTTCGTGCTGCGCCGATATTTCGACGATGCCTTTTTGGACACGCTGTTACCGTGAAACGCTTTGATATCGCGCAGGTATACGCGGTTTGTCTTTATTTTCATGCCCTCGGCCGGGTCTTTTGCATCAAACGAAAAGTCACGTCGTTAGCGGCGAGGTTTGCTGTGATCAAAAGTCTGCCGGAGCCTTTGGTAGCAACGGTAGAGATTTCTGATACGTTTCGGGGATTAATTTGTGGGTAATTCTGAAGAAAATCGGCTGGGAGGATTGCTGATTGATCGTGATGTGGAATATGCGAATGAGTCGAAAGGAATTGTTACTAAATCGATGATCTTTGATTGAGTTGTCTTTTTGTATATTGGATGTTTACTTGAATCTTTGTGTAGAATAGTTAATTGCGTGATCTTTCTTTTTACGACCACTAATAATTCTAGAAATAATTATTAAAAGTCTCGTGTATCAAAAAGGTCACCGACCGACAATTGTAAGATTACTCGAGCGAACCAACTAAATGATCTTCCTTTACCAATCGACTACTTTTCCCAACAACTTTTTCTCCACACTAGAAATATTATTCTTCGTGGAAAACGAAGTGCCCCCGACAGAAATGCGTCCCGTCAAAACATCATGGTCCAAGCATATATATTTTGAAAAGCGCTTTCCTCGTGGTTACCCGCGACGCGGAAGCAATCGCAGAAGGGGTGGCGTAGAAAGAAGACGGCGGTTCGTATCGATGTACCCGTGGCGCGTTAGGTGCGAAAAGAAGCTCGTCTATATGTATAGGCGCGATGGTGGAGGCGCTCCATTAGCGTGTTTGCGCTACGAGAGCCGGGGTTCTCTAAGTGATGTTTTGTGCCGGGCTATTTGAATCGTCCTTTATACCAGGGACGTCCCTCCGTCGGGAGAAAAGCGAGCAGAAAATTTTTCAGGACCCCTAGTAGGATGTTTCAACATTGCAGGCTCGTCTGTCTACTCTTCGTTTCGCTTGTTACTCGTTCGAGTCGCAGCTTCTTATTCCTCGAAAATGTACGCTGTTCTACAGGTACGACGCCAGTAACGAGAGTGAACGTTGTTACAGAGAAAGAAAAAGAAGGAAATATCGGAATCTTTTGATACGGGAAAAAATTGCGCACCTTTGGTAAATGAAAGTAATGTTTTGTGGACTTATCATTTGATTTTACAAATGTAATTTTTGTCTTTGATCTTAGAGTGTTTTCTTGACCTCTATCATCTCCGATAGAAAGTAAGAGATCTTGTTTCCTAGACCATGTTTTATCATATAAGAAAAGTGGAAGATGTTAAGGCGATCGATTTAGTTCGAAGTTTGAACACTGGTACTATTTTTTCTACTTGCTAGTTTCCTTTAAAAATATTATTTTCTCAGAACAGGATCAAACAGAATTCTTAAGTCGAGCATGAGTTAGATATGGTACGTCTCATTCTATTCAAAATATATTCTATTATAGAATTATATCCAATATTTTTTCGCTACTATGTTAGCTCATTAAGAATTAACACGGCATTAACGAAAAATTTGATTTGAAATTCTTTTTTACCTAGCAGAAAAGTAATTCTTTCAATCGCTCGATTACAGAGGTAAATCAGCTAGGCAACGTAAGAAGTTCAATTAAATTATTTGCATTTTAGTATAACGAGGAGAAATAATACTTTTATTCTATTTATCTGTTATGGATATTTAACTCACATATTATTGTGATGCATTACTATGACGTAAACATCGATTCTTTTCAGAACACTGGGTGTAACTTCGACACGTTTCGAATTGAGATAAGGCAACGTGTCGGAAGAAGGTGTTGGCACGTGGTCAAGAGATGTCAAAACTCGTTTCTTTGCCGCTTTCAAGGCACGTCTAAGGGGTTTTTAGGGGTCTGCGGAGGTCAGTGCAGTCTCCGTGGGCTGTTTCCGGGTCAAAAACCGGCTGGCACACGCCGACCCCTTCGAAGAAGTAGCCGTAACGAAATACGAGTTTCGAAACGAGAATTAATTACAAGAAAATTAACTACATTTGTGAAAAATGTATAACATTTGTACGATATCTAATAATATCTAATACTTAAAAAAACTTCTTTAATATAGATTTTTAAACGAAAATATTTGTTTCAGCTTCTGGTCTACTTTTTCAAATAACAATCGTAAATACATGGAATAGAAAGAATAATGTTTTCGTAGCGGAAGTACTCTAACAAGTAACAACCATGTAACATTTATCCTCGTCGCGGAGAAAGGATTAAAATATTCCGGAGAGCCGACAAATGTCAGCTCGTTCATCTTAATTTTACACGGGGAACAAAGATCGATTCGTGGTGCGAGAGCCACGGAAACTCTGGGTGGAAACCGATAATCCGCGTTCAACGCCGCGGCTCTCGGGGGTTACTTTTGTTATAGGACTCTCATTTCGCGAGAAGGCCGGGGCGTGAATCGAACGGCCCGGCCGGAAATAACGATGCCAGATAATGTGGAACGCCTCGCTATCTGCGGAATCAAATCACCTTAAGGTTACTCCGACACCGGAACCTCTTAGCCTAACAGTTTCTATCTTTTTCCATCTTTCTTCGACACCTGAAGGAAGAAAAGCCTGGTTCGTCGTCCATGAAGGCCGATCGCGAAGAGGTCAAACGAGCTATCGAGCGGTTTCATCGAGAAAATAGTTCTACTGCTTTTCCTACTCTTTTCACACATTGCTTCTATTACGATCATCGCGATTTATCCCTTAAAATATTCTTCGAATAAAACTAGAAAAATTATTAAAGCGCAATTTCCATACGATATACGCGCGCTGCCCTGTACTCTGATATAGGGGGTCTACAGCCTCCATTTTATTTCATCCCCCTTGGTTCTACCTCCCCCGAGCACCAGATATTGATAAAAAAAATGCGCTCGTCCCATTGGCCGGCTGGACCATAGGGTGACCTCACCCCTTGAATGCTGACCAAGCACGAGCACCACTAGAATTCTCGTTCACACATACACCTATCGAAGCATCCAACTCTGCGCCTATCTCTGGACACGTACGCGCATAGACACGTTTAACCGCCTGACGTGTGCACCCTCACACTTACACACATCGAACTGTCGCACGACGGGACCGAAGAGTACACCCTCGACATTTTTTCCTCGTCTCCTCTATCCTTTTTTTTCACGTCGATTTCTTTCCCTCCTTGTCCGACGGCTCTCTTACGCCACTCGGTGAATATTGATTAGTAAGGACGTCGCGCTGCAACGGAGACGAACGGTCAATTAGTCGAGGCAAGCCCGATGCCGGGAACACGGTCGTTAATTAGACACTCGTCATTGATCCGTCACTTGAATCCGTTCGGTTTTGAGCGCGTCACGCGGATTACATCGTGATACCGTTGATTTCGAGCTGTTAAAAAAGAAAGAAGAGGGAAGAGACGGAGAAAAGGAAAGACCCTCTCTCTCTCTCTCTCTCTCTCTCTCTCTCTTTGTGGATGTCCAACATGGCTCGAAGGAACGTGGCGCGCTTAATTAGTCCGGGCAAATCGCGTCGGTAAATTGATTGTATTCAACCGAGACGCTATAGCCAACCCACGAGCCAGCACAACCATAAATTATTGCGCCGTTTATCTCGGTGAGCGTCACCGTCCTAGCGTGCCCCGTGTTTCTTCGCACCTCTCGTTATTCGAGCAAATTGCGCAGGTATTAGTAGTTAGTTACGAAAGTGCGATCGCACTTACCCGTTGAATCGATGCTCAGGGATTTTTATGACGTCTAAGAGCTTCCCTTCCGGCCGATACTTTTCTTTTTCTCCCTCGAAGTTCGAAGTTTAAGCCAAGTATTTCAGAAGTTTGCAGCTTTTGATGAAAAGTTGACCTTGCGCCCTCGAAATAGAAATTATTTCCACGAAGCGCCGCGCTGGCGAAAGTTTCAACCCCCATCGAGCCAGTCTCGAACTTTTAGCAGATTTACTTTTTGTCGTCAAAGATTATTGAGGATCGTTTAATATAAATCGCGATTTCGAACGTCGAAGAAGATTTACGAGGTTAAGGAGAATTTGTATGTAGGGTAGTAGCATAGTACAGTAGAGTATAGAGAAAGTGTCACAGAAGAGATTTTGTGATTTGCGAAGGACCAAGTATTATTTTTCCGTACGAGCCTTTGTCTTCAAGAAGAACTTTTCGATAATTTAACATGAGGAACAGAATCGCGTATTTAATAAAAAATATAATGTTCTAAAAAATTTCAGAAATAATGAAATACACCGTAAACGTGTCTTCGTCGACTTAATCAAATTCTCACCTAACTCTTACCATAATGTATCTTATTTTATTGTATATCTACAACTCGTTTTACTATATAATTTATCTCACTTACACTATTCTTACTGCAATTTACTAATTTTATTTTCGATTTACACAAATCTTATTGTAATTTATGCATTAACATTTCCAAAACCAACCCCATTCTTTACTTATTCCGATCTCTAACCTTCCACAGTTTCCGTAACAATTCCACGATCTTTATCAACAGAAATCAAAAGCTTCTAATTAAAGCATTTCTATTTCGAGGGCCGAAACCAACCTGCTACCAAAATCACAAACACGATCGTTTCTTGCGTGAGCTTGAAACGTGACTGAGCTCGGTCGAAAGATTTTGCTTCTCATAAGAGGTGTGATAGGGCCCCAAAAATCTTACCTGAGGCAACCTCCGCGATGTAGAGGGGGATCAGGTAGGAAAAAGGGTTTCGTGACAGGACCCCCTGTATTATGCAATACGATTTTTTTCTCATCTTTCTCTCTCCGTCTCTCTTGCAAACCTTTTCTTGATTCATTCACGAGAGCTAAACGCGCCTGCGAGGCCAGCTTACCTGGGATGCAAATGTCAGTTAACTGGGTACGTTGGTTAGGGTTACCTCACAATATGCGTGTCGCTACCTGAGATGCAAATATGCGAGAAAGATCCGATATTTCTGGCCTTACGAAACTCGTAACGATGTTACATACATGTATGTTCGTGTGTGTATGTGTGAACTTTCATGACGTAAAAGTGGAGAAGGGTGGAAAGGGAAGGCATGCGTACATGTAAATTTTATTCCAGCGAAACTGTTTTCGCGTGCGTGCCGCGAAACCGGTGGAAAATACGTTCCTGAATAATGCCGGAAAAACAAAGAATACGAGTCCTTTGCGGAAATCCGAACCGCAGACGATGGTGACGCGAACGCTGAATTTGAAGGAATTTAAATAGGGTAGATTTTGCCAAGTCGATCTTGCGAGAGATTTTGGGGTAGAGATCAAGGTTTGAAGTTCGTAACGCGATAAAGAATTTAGAAAAGAATTTGATACTTCATATTTTAAATGTTGCTAAGTTAAGTAAGACGAAAGAAGTAGAAAGCGAATAATTACATGAGAAATACTTATATCGCAATTTTTAAAGAACCGAGAGAGTAGAAACTTTGCGTTACCGAAAAGTTAGCTTCTTTACTACATATATCTGTTGTGTGTTTAAATTGTTGGAGTATCGACGTGTGTATTAATTGTAATTTTTCATTATGTACGATATCGATGTATTTTTACTTGTTACTTTTAATCCAAATTTACGTCACCTATCTTCTGTAAAAGCTAAGTTATTCACAGCCGAAATGGTTGAATTTCATGATCTTCGATTAGAATGTTTTTAATAATTGAAGATAATTATAATTGGGAATTTTTCACCTCGGCTATCCCCCAGTAATTGTAAATTCTTTTAAACAACTTTATCATTAATTAATATTCAATACTATACACCCGCTAATATGATTATACACCTATTAAGTCAAACCTTTATACAAAGAATTTTCCTTGAAGTCCAATATTACATATATATAAAGGAAAAGAAGGGTCGCCATTAAAGTTTCTTGCATGAAGAAAATCAATTTAATTTATTTCTACCCTGCTGCGAGGGTATACAGCCACGATGGCTTAACACGGTAAAGGGTTGCTGGCCGTTCAGAAGGCACCAGATGACGTTTTCCAATTTCCTGAATGAAAAGCAAAACGATTCTCGTCTTCGTCACCTGGCGCGTTTTTTTATGCGATCCATAGTTTTTGTTATAGACAAATTGACAAAAGATGTAACGCCTCGTGTTCTACCCGTTGCCTCGTACAAGCTTCCTTTTTAATTACTGATCCTCCATTAATTTCGATCATATATTTTATCGATCAACCACTTCTAAAAATAGTTGTTTCAAATTTCCAATTTCTACTTAATGATACTAAAAGCTCAAGCTCTACCTACAACTTACCACACAAGCGTATGAATACTTTTGGATATTTAAAAAAATAACTTGGAATATTTCATACAAAAATAACGATATTAAAAATTACAGTGTGTTGAAACAATTTCTCTAGAAATGGTATTAGATTTGGCTTGAAGTGGCATTAAATCAGGTTTGTTATTGACGCGAGACGTGTACCTGCCAGTGGCCAACCTGCTTCACAACAACGATAAAAGTAGAAGTACTTGAATTCACCCCTCGTGCCGGATTACGCGCTTTTGAAAAAAAAGTTGTCGAGCGTACAATAGGCCAGGGGTGGTTTTGGGTGAAAAAACGTGAAAACCGACACCCAAAACAGGGCGGGGAGCGAGAAATTGACGACAAAGAACGCAAATAATACCGCCAAAGCAGCGATATCCGTTTCGTGGCCGACCCTAAGCAGGCTACATATCTTTTTTCATTCTGCGTGACGTCAGGTTAAATCCGATTTTAATCGTACGATCACTCGTCTGCCCTCGCAGGTTGTTTTCCACCATAAAAATATAATTTTTCGATATAAGATATCGAAAGATTGTCGTTAAAATAATAAATACTAAAATAATAAAGATGCAAATTATTCAAGGATGATAATTATTCGTTATTATTTTTTCTATACATTAAGATAATAAAAGAGATTATAGAATATCTAAGAAGTTCGATGAAATTCAATAAAACAACGTGACGTGACGTGATAGCCACCGAGGCAACGAGTGACCACAGAAATGGCTGACACGACATCGACATAGCAATGCGCGCCATGTTTCGCACTCTCGAATCCAACAATCATATGGCAGAATATTTGCGTAGAGAAGGGGTAGAATAACACGCGAACTCACCCTTAAATACTCGAAACGCTTTGAATGCCTTATCTCGGGCATCTCTAGAACCCTCGAGTTCGGTTGGACGCTTCTCAGAATTATCCGAAATCTCTGACGAGCTAGACGGTTTCACTGCCATCAGCCGGTGAAATCCTTGTAACCGATCGAGATCTTCATTGTGAAGAGAAAAAGGCACGAACTATATGTTCTCTCTATCCCTTTTCTCTTTTTTTTTTTTTTGGTTGACGCGTCCATGAAGAGGGACGGTTGGTTCCGAATTGCTTCGAGTGGATTCACTTTCGCTAATCTATATCAGGGTCACTCACACCGCTCTTGACGAAAGGAGGTATACTTAACTTTAGCTGTCTGATTGCATCGAAAGCCAGGATTAAAAAATACACCTGTTACGTTCATCTAATTCATTCTTTTATCGTGTTCGATAAAAAGATTTGTTCGTCGTCGAAAATTCTTGAATGACTTGTTTGTCGACGTAATTCACGATGTACGAAGAAACGCGATATAAGCGAAACGAATCACGGCAGGAAGATCGATCACGCTACAAGAATACCATTGAAAAGATATTTATTTCTTGATAATCGGGCAGATAACTAGATGCGGTGGAATTACTCAAATCACTTTGCCAATTTTTCAGACAGTCTGCAATATGATACGAAAGTAATATCTCTCTGTATTTACAAATTCTTTTAAATACAGTTTCGCATCAAGATACGTACAAAAATTTAGAACCAGATACTTCCTAAGAACTGCTACCCATACTCAGAACTATTATACGTACAATCCCAATCAGTTTTGTTACATTTTACAAAAGAGGAAATTCTGACTCATCAATCGTTTTCCTGACAATGTGTATCGGGTATCGAACTTGACACGAAACCAACAGGGATCCTGATACTCACGAACAAATCAAAGTGTATATCTTTTGTTTTTCTGGAATAACACCATTCTCACTCCGACTATCATGTCAAAACCGTACATGTATGCCTGAAAATAACCGATTGGTAGGAGAATAATTTTCTATTCACCAAGAGTTACACGAAGAGAGGAAGAGAGGGGCGCTAAGTCTGGCGATAAAATCGATCGATCCTCTATCAGAGACGAGAATAGAGGCGAACAGAGGCCCGGCCGTAAGGAGAAGTCTTTCATTTTCCGTGGTTGCGGTTTCTATCCTGACGGAGTAACGGAGAGAGGCTAACGGGAAAAAAAGAAAAGAAGGGGTCCTCGGGATTAACTGAAATGAAAATGCAGAGAGAGCCTAACGGCGCTCGCGCGTATTGGGGGCAAAATCGATAATGCAAGTTCGGCGCATCCCTAATCCTCTTCAGCGATTTTTTAACCCCATCTGTCGTTTCGGCAGCGCGCGTCCCATGGGCGCGTTTCCACGCGCGTGCAACAGACACGGAACCACCTATGCGATTCGACCTACTTCCGCGAGCGGAAGGATTGAATGGGTCGTGTGTGACAGAAAGAGAAACAGAAAAAACGGAAAAGATAAATGAACGAGATAGAAGAAGAATGAAAAAGGAAGAAAAGAAAGAAGGATTCGGGCAGGAGTGTCTTTCTATCTTCCTAGCACAGCTACCTGGAAATCGCGGCAACCACCCCACAGGATAATCCATTAACATAATTTTACATGGATAGAGGAGCTTATACAGACAGCACGCTACAGGGGAAACGTTATATCGACGGATACGTGCCAGATGCAAAAGAGAAGGAGAGAATAAAATAATAGGAGGGCCAGGTATACGGGCCCGGCAGACACACCGCCACGTAGAAAGGGGTTAATTCAAATATTTAAAATTTCTCCTCTCTCTGATTTCTCGCGTAACGGCAACCCGACCTCGACATCCCCGACAAACCCCACCGAACCCAGCTTTCTTTCACCAACATCGTGCCACGCTTCTTTTTCGTCTGTGAAACTCCGCGTATACCTGGGACTAGTAACTCTAGCCTTCCGGATGAAATACTCGTATAACCCGACGACCCTACTACTCACGAAGGTGCGCCGCGGCCGTGTCGGCGTGTCCGCGTGCTGCACTCGACGATCCTCAAAGGGTTCCATTATCGTTACGGAACGAGCTCGAACCACTCGTTGGCTCGCAGCCTCGGCTAACGAGGGTGCTGACAGCGAGTTCTGCGCTCTCGCCCTGTGATTCCCGCACTGTACATACCAGGTCTCTAGCTCTCGCGGCTCCCCAGCACATCGGTAAGTAAAAACGCGAAAGTCTCGCGCGCCGCGTGTTCTGTGCACCCGCTTTGAGGCTATGGTAAACGCCGACGGTTACCAAAATATACGCGGAATCTGCTCGGACGCGTGACTCAATTTCTTCTATTCAGATTTTCCTTCGTCCATAGTATAGAGACTTTGTTCTTGTAGAAGTGGGTTTTTAGTATTGGATCTTTGGGACGTTTGAGGGTATAAAGAGGTGTTTGATGTTGCAAGATG
Organism: Bombus impatiens; assembly: GCF_000188095.3. Taxonomy (NCBI): domain Eukaryota; kingdom Metazoa; phylum Arthropoda; class Insecta; order Hymenoptera; family Apidae; genus Bombus; species Bombus impatiens. The sequence goes on along the minus strand of NT_177234.1, from coordinate 73,281 downwards.
AAATTAGAAATATGATAGAACTGCATTTATTCGAATGAAATCTTAGTTAATGATCGATTGATTGAATTTTGATCGATTGAATTCATTTATATAGAAGTGAGCTCCTATTATGAGAATAGATATAGATAGAAAGGAAAATTGATGCACTTCTATTACACAAATTCTGATTGTATAAACTATTTATTCTTCGAAAATTTCAGATAAATGAAATACCGCTGTAGATCAGTCTTATAGGCTTGGTGCTGGGAAGAGTACGATATTTTGTTTACTTTCGTTGAAAACCAAAATTATCTTTCTTCGCCAGCAAAAAGATAGGCACCAAAAAGTCCGCAATAATTAACAGAATTACATCGAAGCCGGATAGTTAGGGATCAACGAAGAGCCTAGACGCGTTAATTTTACAAGGAAAGTTTCGCCCCCTGAAGGCGTTGCGTCCGTTAAGCGGATTATTCCTTCTACGAAGAGACAGCTCCAAGAGAGACAGAGAGAACGAGTGAAAGCAGCGAAACAAGGATTTAGAATTGAAGTAGGAGAGGAGCTGGTCTCTCTGAGCCTTGATTTACGAGAATCGTGACGGGCCATTTGTCGAGGGAGCCCCTCGGACAGCGCGAGGAGCGTCCTCCTTATCAGTCCACGGCAGCGGCCATTTTCAAAACCACGTCCTTTTCCCATCCCGTGCACATCATGCTTCGTAACAGCCGCGCAACCAGGCCTTGGAAAGCATCCACGAAGACCACGAGGGAAAAGTGAAACTCGTGGAAGGAGTTAAGAGGAATAGAAAGAAGAAAGAGAAAGAGAGAAAAGACTGGTCGTTTACTTGGCAGTTTAATTCTCGGCTGTCTCACGCGAGCTACCCAGCACGTTCCTGCCTTCTCTTATTTTCCACGATGTACATTCAATTTCTGAATTGCCATCGTCGTCGTCCGGAACGGTCTCCCTATCGAACCGCGTCCGCGAAATTACCCAAATCTCCGTGTCTCTCGGCGCATTCTAACGTTCGCGCGGCAATAAAATTTTGCTTCGACGAGCGTGCGCCTCCCCGTGAATCGCTCCGCCTTCGCGTAATTACCGCAACTTTTCCTCGCCACTCGACGGTGTTCCCAGGCGGACAAAAGTGACGCGAGCTCGCCGGTGTACACGCGCAGCACCGTGTCGACGGTAGAAAATCTTCGAAACAGCCCTTTGACGCGCCACTTGACGATTTTTCGTTAGAGCAGATAGCGCAGGGGTGAAGGGTAGAACCGCGAAGGGACTGTTTGGCTAAAGATCCCGCTAACTTGAAACTCGTTCTCGAGGAACGACCAACGTATTCGACTACGCATCCAGAATTAAGCCAACTTCCTGTGTGTTGGTCCTTCGAATGGCTCCGACCGAAAACGGAACGAAGTACGGAGCAGAAAAAGAGAGGATGGGAAGAAAAAGGAAATGAAAACGTGTAGCAAGGCTGGAAGACAGAGAGAGAGAGAGAGAGACACGCATAGAATATGATGCAGAGGGGGGTGGTAGGATCGATATCAGCACGGCAAGGCTACATTTTTCAGAACATTGGGTACCTCCGCGGTAAGCCGGTCGTATGTATTCTTATGGACCACCCTGTTTATGGCGCGCAATTTATTTTGAAATCGAAGGTAATGGCCGCCGGTTTACGCCAGGCATTCTGGCCAACCCTTCGCCCTATCGGCCCCCAAACCAATCCTCCGCCCCCGACTACCACGTTCTGACCGAACGCGGAAAGCACATTAAAATTTCAAACAAATACAAAAACGGTTGGTATCAACCGGAATATGTATTGCTCCATTTTCAGTGGGTACGGGTGACAAAAGCGACAGGATACGAGAAAACGCGCGTGCTTGGGTATTCGAGAGATTGTTACATTGTACGCAAAAATTATTCGTTGTTCTTGATGATTCTTTGTTCTTTTAAAAGATACAGATTTTCTGAGATATAAGCGTAAAATAATAGAATTTATTGCTATTAGAGTTCTATAAAATTGAAATAAGAAACTTGGCAGAGAAGATGAAACTGTAAAGAAAATAAGGGAATGTCCATCTAATTCGTAGATGTTTGTGTAAAGTTACATTTTGGTGAATATAATTAAGAAACTGTAAGCTGAATGGAAATTTCTATCGTCTATTAAAACTCAATACGAAGATGGTAATAGAACATCGAAGAAATCATCGAATTATACCGAAATACGCAGCCATTGTTCGCCTGTTCGATTTTAAGAGAAGGTCCTCAATGAGAAATGGCGAAGATAGACAAACCTTATGCCACGTGGGCGTAGTATAACGTGGGATGCGGATCTTCCGCGACTTTGAGAGACTTTGAAAAATATTTTCTGTTGGCCGCGCGCAAAGGAAATTTCCGCGACCGACTAAGTTGACGCGACGCCGCGGCCCGGTAAAGAGGATGCCACGAATTTTTGTCTACGCCACCGCAGACTACTACGGACATATTCATCCCGGATGAATCATAATACCTGAACACCGTTGAAAACGGATTCCGCCGATATTAAATTCCCTCGCCGCGGACGTTCGATCGATTATCTTGTATGGCTACTGCATGGAATTACACGTTCGCGTTCACCTACCATTTTCTGTTGTATTAAAGATTTGATTTAAGAACATTTAATTTTTTATTTGAAATAGAAAATTGTATTGTAATTGACATAGGAATACGAGCATTATAGTTATAGTATCTACGAAAGAACAAAGGAAAAATCTCATAAAAATCATAGAAAATTAAGTAATAGATCAACTTGTATTCGTTTCTCTCGTAAAATATGAAAAGTAATATTTAAAAATTGACAGAAATCTCTATATAGGTTCCAAATTTTTAGTCTGCAAAAATATAAGTTCATGGAAACGTCCACAGTCTACCCACCATCGTCATTCGATTACATTTACTTTACCACTGAAAAATTTCTTCATAAAACCAGAAATTACATCATCTTCCTAAACGCGAATTATAAACGAAATTTAACCCTTACGACGAAATCCCAAAAAAGAAGCACCGTTTATCCAATACCGTGACAAAAAAAGGCTCCTAATTTCCTGTTCTATTAAAAAACGAGTCTTCCACGTCAGCCCCTGATGAGATATCACCCGAGACGAAACAACGGATCGGACCACGAGAAGATCGTCTGCACCCTCTCGCGCGTTTTCTTTTTCAGACGGATCATTTTTTTATCGTACACCGATGACTCTGCACTCCCTTTCTTTGCGTTCTTCTCCTTCCAGTGGACTGTTCGCCGCGTTATCGTCAGGGACGGCGAGGGAAAATGGACGAGGGTCTTCCTTCGAACCGCGTTATCCGAGGGATTTAAGGGACGAACGAAAATTCGGCCTTTTCCAACAGCCGATCGAGCAAATGGAGGCGGGGATACCTCCAGTCAATCTTTATCATATATCTGAGAGTTTCGTCGGATTGGCTTCTGCCTGACCTATGCCCAATGGGCCGCGCGAATTCTCGCGCTATCGCGCATGGCTATCATCTGCAACCCCAAATCTGTCTCTGAAATCCGAGATTTTTCATCCACCGAAATACCTGTTCCACCTGGTACATCTTTCGAATGAGAAAAAATTCGCGACCTTCGGTGTGCACGGAATATTCGAATAAACGATAACGTTTCGTACGTCATAAAAGCAGCGATGCTTGACCCACTTGTACTCTGCGTAGACGAGACGATTACGCTGTTAAAAAGCTACGCTAATCATCGTAAGAATGCTCGTACAAGTGGCTTTGAATCCTCTTGTCACTTTTTTATTATAACGTCGTTCGGAGATTAGATTTTTTTAATGAATTGGGATTATCAATTCTGAGAGTGGAACTATATATGTATTTAATGTATTTAAAAATTGAAATAGTTGTTTGAAAGTGTACTAACCAAGAAATAACTTTATGTGGGTATAGTTAGATGACAAAAACTGTCTTCTTTCAAAGTGAACGTATTTTGTTCCTCAAATTTTAGCGACTGAATCGAGCTTCGCGAAACATTAGTATAAAACGGTGTTAACCTATATCTCAAACTAATGACTTTAATAAATAATGAAGAATAGAATGACAATTATCGGTCAATTTAAAAATCGTATTCTTTCCGAATTTTTAGAGAATGAAATATCTTCTTCAATAACCTCGTTACTATATCGTGTTCAATATTTTAAAAAGTCGTCGTTAATTAATAAAGTTAACCTATAAAGACATTGCTACGATAAGAATATCTTTGAAACTTCGTATGTCCTTTTCCTTACATAAATCCATAATTTACTTTCCTTCAATTTCTACAACCACTAGTTAAAAAATGCCAGAATTTTTCCAACCCTGGATACAATTTTGGCATAATTACAAATTCAGGACTGTCTGGTAACCCTAAGCGCAGTATCAAAGCGGAAGGAAGGTAGGGGATGAACCAGTTGCATGTATATACCTGGTGCTTCGATGCGCACATACGTACACGAACACAAACGTGAGACCGCGGAAAAAGCTTACCCCTTTCCCATATACCGAAAGGGGTGCCAGTTTTGGGCCAGACTTCGCACGCACCGCATCAGGTAAGAGCCCTTTGTGTAATCTGATTTTGTTGCCCTCCCGCCACTTCAACCGGGATCGATACAGATTCGCCGGCACTTTCGATCGTTAACCTATTTTCTGCATTTACAACACCGTAATTCGTCTCTTTTCAACGGTGAACGTGTAACGATGCTCCTCGGGATGTTCGCTGAGGGGACACGTTATTCCTGTCGACGTTGTGTGTGTTTGCTTTGTAGGCTTGCCTCCGTTTCTTTCTCCCCTTTTTCTCGATGTTGCTTTAAAAAATTGGTTCTTTCTTGTATTCTAATAAGTGTTTTGAATCAGATTGTTGCAGAAAGATGTTTGACGATTTTGGTTAATTTTATTTTTTTTTCGTGGAGAATTATTCAACATTATAGACCGTAATTATTTTATAGCGTTAATTTATGCGAATTTGTGTGACTATCCGTAACGCGTCAGATATGGAAAACGTGAAAATAATGTGCAAGTTGAACATCAAAAATTTTGTGCGTTACGAGCTTCACCACTTATCACAGAACCTAATAGTTCTACAAAATTCAAGAGTAATCTAAAAGAGAAGAAAAGTCTACAGTTACCATTGTCTAACTTGTCGTGTAACACAAAATTCAAGGGAAGTGGAATAAAAATAAATCTACTCGATCGTCGAACAATACTCAACAGCGCTACAACGTAACAGTCCTATAAATTATAATACCACATAATAATCATTGGACCTTCGGACGTAACAGTCGTGACATTCAGGAACAGTTTAAAAAAGTAAAAGTCTGGAATAATCATCATGCAATTTGTCATTGATAAAATTGTAAAAAGAACGTGTAAAAATATAATTACTATACTACTATAGCAGTCACGTAAATTATTAATAGTTACCTTAGACAATCATATAATTGAAAAGCAATTTAAAAGAGAAGAAAGACGCTTGATATCCAAAATACGATGCAGGAGATGATCGAATAATAAGGGCAAAAGTCGTACCGAGGGACTGCTCGAATTTTCCGAGTTATATCTACGTGTGGCTTATCCTCGTCTTGCCAGTGCCTCCAAGTTCGAGATATTTGAGAGAGTGGTCGTCGTCGAGAACAGGAGGAAGGAGGTGGAAGGGCGCTTCGGATGGTTTCCGAACAACCGAAGTCTGCGGAATAGTATCGATCTGGCTTGATATATTAGAACCAAGGTCCACCCTGCCGCAGCCCTGGCAGGACCTCGAAATATGTTTTTTATGTGCGCCCTCCTGCGGTGGATGTAGCCACGCTTCCGACAAGAACACCACCCCCGAGTCACTGCTCTGAATTTCTTCGATTCAACATGACTATGGGCGACCACCGTTGAACATTTATCGCAAGAATATATCTTTTTCTATCCTTTATTCTTCGAACTGGAACGAATTTTAACTTCATGTTTTTATTCTGACGTAAAATCTCTTAGGTATTCCATTAATATTTTATTCCATTAATAAAAAGGTTGAAATTCGTCGACTGGATAAATTTATAATAAAATATTCTTCGATTCTGCGAGTACGGGGTTCGAGGACGATTCTTGTAGAAATTTGTCCTTTTCGAGGAAAATGTCTGTAATTTTTGGTTAATTTGACAACTATTCGGCATTTTAAATTTCTTGTTCGATATATTTGAAACATTTTAAACGAAAGATTGGATCGTATCATATAGTTTTTATGAGCCTATAATCATATCGTAGGAGAATTATGTCTAATTAAATCATGAAGTTCTGGATCTCGTAACAAAAGTTTACGTAGTAAATCCTTTTTCATAGTATAGATTCTACCATCTTGTCAGTATAGTTTTTGGCTGATATAATTATCTAAAAGATTGAGAAATTTGACAAGAGATGATTCGATGAATATATTTCCTTTAGTAGAATTTTTCTAAAATGGAAATGTTTCACGAAAATAAATACTTGTTACGTCAACGACATAAAATGCAACAAAGTAATAAAATCTCGCGTTTCCTTCAGGATTATGTATATATATATAAAGCAACAAACTTCCATTCTTTAGAAGTAATGCTACGTTTGAACCTAGTTTAAAGTTTAAAGACCAAGAAACTTCTATTCGTGATTTTTTTAAAAGTATCATGCATGAAAAACACATACACCCCCAAGTCTCGATAACTGCATAACTCGTTTCACAAAGGCTATAGCTCGACGTCTGAAGGAGCTCGAGAGATTCCGATTGCTGTATAACGTCCTAATTTTCCAAGCGGATGAAAACATATGAAAATCTGCGAGGCAAACGAGTAGACGTTAGGGGCGCCAAGTCAGAGCCAATAAAATTCTCTTCCTCCCCTTTGGCTCGATCGCTCTCCCTTCGCTTTCTCATCTCCCTTTTGCCTTTTCGAGCTTTCGCTTCTTTGTCCGCCCGTTGGTGCGAACTCGCTGGATACGCGCTTCCACTTTGTATCCATATCTCCAAAAATAATAAAAAATGTAGAATACGAGAACGGAAGATGTTGGAAACTTTTCTTAATTATTGTTTACAGGCTAAACAATCGTCAACAGAAAGAAGCACGTTAACGAATAAAAAAGAACGAAGCGTGTAATATTAACATATGCACAGTGCATGTGTATGTATATTTTGTATAGCAATAATATGTCGTTTCACTTTAAAAAAATAACAACTAACCAGCTCCTTAAAAAACCTCTACTTTTAATGACGTTCCTAACTTTCCGTATGATTCGCGCTATTGGTCGCGAAAATACTGTTCTTGTGCTTAATGGATCGCACTCTGTCGATATATTAGCGTATTCCAACAGAAAAATAAAAGAAGGGAAACAACGATGGATAACTCGAGCAAGTTGTTCGAGATCTTGAACGATCTTCGAAACGAAGTCGAATTGGCTGAGCGAAAGAAACGAGATAACGGTAAGGATCGTTTACATTTCAATTGGCGGACAGCTGCCCGGAAGAGACGTTAATCGGTTACAAGAACCGGCGGGAAAATAATGAAATTATCGTAAATCAATATGCGCCACCCGAGGATCCACTTTGCTCGGTCCGTGGCACGGGTTAGATGCGAGCGGTACAGTTGCCCGCAAGACTTCCGGGCTTCGATAAATCCTTGTGAAAATTCTTCTCGGGCTAATTGTTGCGGTAAATCTCCGGACATCCTACCAACGCGACGACCATTCGATTCCCGAAAACGAAGTTTATGAACGGAAAAAAAGAAACGATCGACGAGATCAACGAAACGTGATGAAAAAATGAAGCTACCATAGGTGAGTAATCCTTTGTCCATTTAAAGAATTATTTTTTTTGAATAGCAACGTTTTTTATTACTTTAAAATCAGTAAACAAGGTAATACAAATTACAAAAAGGTATCCTTACATTAGTTATGGAATGTAACTACTACTCCTACAATATTTTTTTTACCTGTGGTCTTCATATAGCTGTTACGTTATATGTTATATTACAGAATGTTAATTATACATACATTTGTTATAGCTTACGTATTAACGTAGCCAGATACATGTTATGACCCATTAAATCTATTGTCAATAAGTAATAACAATATCTAGCCACGATAACCAATAAATGATACCAATAAATATCAATTAGTAAAAGTTATCAAAAACCAATATCCACCAACCAATAATCACTTGTATCTGGCGGTTCACGAAAACAGTCTATCACGAAACTATCGATATCACCGCGCAGGGACAACCCTAGACAGCCTTGTAAGAAAACACGTAAAATGACCCCATATTGTTGGGAGGTTGTTGCTGGCCCCTTGAACAAACAGGAATATATGTCGGGAAAAGATGTCTTTCCACCCCAGGACTCGAGGCGTTCCTTTTTTAAACGACGAAACAGTTGCGGCCACGAATCGATGGTAACTACGCCGACCGGACCCCAGTACAGTCCGGTGAAAATTTAGCGACGACCTCGACCTTCCACCACCACATCACTATCACCAATTTCTTTCCTTATTCCTTGTACCACCGTCTTTCTTCCACGAATCTCAACGTCTTCAATTACTCAGCATCGTTTCACATTCACACGAAGATCAAGAACACGACACGAACTAAAGGAGAAGGATAACAGGTGGAGAACAAGCGAGGGTGAGAGACGACTTTCTCCGGAGTGTGTACCATGTTAGGATGCGCGGGATGCTTCGGTCTTTTGCATACATTTTGAAACGTAGAGCCGCCACCGCACCGAATATGCTGGCCGAGCAAGAAAAAAGAGGAGCGCACAGGGGAAACAAAAATGCTCGTCTCTCTTTTACGCGAGCGAGAAACGTGAGCGGAGAGGGTGAAGAGAGGCTAGGTTGAGGGAATAAAAACGGACGGGTAAACGAGAAACGTGAAAAATCAAGGGCTGCCGCGCCGCGCCGTCGCGTTTCCAAACGCACTGCTACGGTCCATTAAAATTCTGGATATTTCTTTTTCTCTTTCTTTCTTTTACTTTTTTTCTTTGTTAGTTTGCTGTTGTTTCCCATTGTTTCTGATTATAACGATACGTGAATGGGAATTATCCTCGTTTAACTACGTACGTTATTTTTCGCTGCTTTTTTAGTTGAATTGTAAGCGGGGATGGAAACGAGGATAGATTGTTGGGAAGGAATTTACGTAATGGATATTACGATGAATTGTAGAATTTTCTTTTTTTTTTTTTGTTATATGAAGCACATTATATTTATTGTGTTAGGGAAATGATTTAAGCCTTTGGAGAATATATAAAAGTTGTTTGTATAATGTTATAATAATTAGAAGATCGTTGCTGTGACTCTTTTCACTGCGATCATCAAGTAAATATTATTCATATGATATTTTAATAAAAATTTACAATTATTAAAAATATTGTAATAATAGAAGTAATGAATAAAAAGCTAAAATGATCCTCTAATTGTTCCAAGTAGTATACATCGGTTAGTTAACTATATAACGATAATATAGAAAGATAATATAGCAATGTTATTTTCAAAATCAACAGCATATATGCAATTTAACAAAATCGCATAAAAATTCTATTCATGCATTTACAAACCTTCAGAGAAGTTAAAATTTCTGAAATATTTGTAACATGATTGGTAATAAATTCTCTAATCGTTTATCTAAGTTGTAACGCTTGGAATCAATATCTCGCGAACGCTACAATGCCGCTTTCAACTCTTTGTGAACCACATGCTGGACAAAAAATTGGGAGAAAAAAGATGAACAATTTCGACTGTTCCTATTTATCAGTGTGTACCACTGGAAGTCCAATATTTAAGGAAAAAAGGGTGAAAAACAAGCGTCGTTGAATGGCCTTTATCTCCGTGCTCTGTCTCCCCAGCAAAGTACCATGACAAAGGCCTCTATCTTTAGCTTGCGAGCAGACATAATACCAAATCATCAACCGCAAAAATATTAATACTCTGAAAGATGGTGTAATCTACAGATAGGTAATAATCTCGCCGCGAAAAAGATAGGCAAAGATAAATTATTGTGCCTAAATAAGCAATCAAAGTATCTTTCGATATCGATCTATGATAGTGTATTATGAGACAATGCTTTGTTTGACTCTTCCTTGAAATCTATAAAAGGGATAATTCCTTAAATAATTCCATGTAATTCGTCAAATTCGTTTCTAAATCATTTTTAACCACTTTACATTTGAAAATATATATAACTCGAAAATTACGAAGATATAACTTCTACTCATCAACATGAAAGAGGTATGTTGAATGTTAATTCTGTAAGTAATTTTGTTGCTTATTTTATTAGTTCTCAACCTCTTTGCTGACTTAGACAACCCTACCGGATAATTAATCGAATGTAATGTTCTCGTTATCGAAAGTGCTCTTAACTGAACTTGATAAGAACACGATATTTTCTCATTCTTCCGTTATTATATCGAAGATTAATGATGTCTCGCAATATGCAACAAGTTTGACTATTTTACAATTCTTTTAAAATGTTGAAGTTCAGATGACTCAAATAACCTTGCCTCAGAAAAACGACGAAAGATCAGTAGAATACGCGGCTAGGAGGTTTCCAGCGAACTCTGACGCGGAGGGTTATTCCGACGCTATCGGAAAAATGTTATTTACGCAGAGCAGAGGCGAGCTACAGAAGCTCTGTCCTTATTTACATGTGGTAAGTCTCCTACGGGACCAAATCCCGGACCGCGCTCGGAACCCTGATAATTCTTCCTTTGATCCCAGTCCCGTGGGCTCGAGCCTCGTCCCAGCTGGTCCTGTCTGCGCCAGGGAACCAGTAAAGACCGACGAAAGGCGGAACGAGAAGAAAAGAATCTAACCAAAGAAATACCTGTCGCGCGGCGCCAAGATTGTGGCTATGTTTCGCTACTATGAATTTCGCGACGATTGATTTCTTAAAAAATCTCCAGTCTTCTAAGCTTTTTGTGTAATAGTACAAATTTCGAGTTTAGGTTTGGAGCAAAGGCATCTGATTTAAGTCGTCTCCAAAATGAAACGAAATAGTGTTTAAATGTTAGTATTCAATACACTTTTATTTTACTAATTTTGTATATTTTACGCTGCCATGAATAAAATATTTGAAAATTTGAAAAGAAGATATCTGGAAGTATACAAACATAAAGAGGAACTGACGACAATAGCAGAAAATTGCGAAAATTATTTAAATCTATAATCTCTATAATCCTGTTTCTGGTTATTACACTTCTTTGTACTATGTCATTGATTTTATTTAAAAAGATTTAGAAAATCGAACAATATATACGCATCTATATGCATAACTATATGCATCGTACTTTCGGAAATAAATCTAGATGAATGTAATACACATCGTAAAATCAAATGTTACCTCGCTGAATTCATTCCAAGATTTAATTTTGTATTTTGCGGATAGTTCACAATAACCTAACATCACCTGCCACTTGACTACCCAAAATTATTTGCCTATCGTTAATCCGTACAAAGTCTTAAAATTCATTTAGGATTCGTTTGGACTCCACAAAAAATGGGAACGTGAACGCGAACGAGTGGTTGATATCGGGGCAGACGTATCTTCGCGAGGAATTTCCAATACGCCGATAAACAGTCGTTCGACCGGAAGTTCAAAGAGGAAGACGCGGGCCAGCGCGGTAACCGCGCGGTCGGAAATCGATCCAAATTAACTCGCGACGTCATTTCCAGCGTGAACCGGCGACCGGCTTGAAATTTCCGCGCGGCTGTCCCACCTTTCCCTTCCGCCACCATCCCTTTCACTCTCTCTCTCTCTCTCCCTCCCTCTCACTAACACCACTGTTCACTCGCCAGCTTTAAGGTGTCTTTAAGTCAGCGAGCTTGATCTGAATTTTGGCAGAGTTTCAAGTCCCATCTGCTTTAGTAGCGCGGCAGAATCTAACGAAAAGGAGAGACGCGCCGATATCATCTCGAGCAAACTAGCGGGACGACCGGTGCCACTGGACGGATATAGGGTGTCCCACTATTATGCTGATAACATTCGTAAACACTCCGACATGCAAGACAGCCGCATCGATGCCCACCTTGCAACACCGTTTCCATCTCGTCGCGTCTAGCGGGTGACGCGACAGGAAATGCTCTACCTTTCCTGCAGAGGAAAACCGTGTCATCTGGGTATTCGCTTTTACGCTAGACATCTTTTCCATTGGAGTTTGGAAACCCTCTGAACTTTGTGAAAATTGTATTTTCAATGGCCAGGACGCGTCTTAGGTAGTTCAGAAAAGTTAGACTTTTCAGTATAATTTCTTTGTTAGAATTTAAGTGAATAGGTAAATAAGATTTCCGTTAAAATGAGGAAAATGCATGTTTATAAATGCGTAGCGATAATAAAAAATTAGGGAAGACTTTTCCATAAAGAATGTAAAGATTCAATTGTACAATGAAGTGTCTAGCCATAGATTATAGGATTCGTTCAAAGACTTTTATTTGTATTCTAATGAATTAAGTTAAAATGTACTAATATTGAACTAAACTATACGTCGATTGTAATTTCGACATATATGTAGATTTTACACCAACATTTATACTAAACTTCCCTGAAACACCGTATATATCCAAACATCAAGTCTTCCTCCTATTCAATATCCCAATCAACTCTATTCCCAAATATCCATAAAACTTCAGACCTTTCGGAATTTTCCTCAAAATCAATTACAACACCAGCCGATTCCTCAGTTATTCCAGGTACGATCCTTACAAGATCGACCGAATAATCAGGATAGAATTCAACACTGTAAATTCGTTGTAATCCCTCATCAGAGATTCCTCCGCCAGATGAGGCTGCCCATTGAATTCCACAGCTACGAAATACTATCTCGTTGGTGGTGCCAGTGTCAATATGCCCGATATCAAACGTGCCACCCGGTACATAATCTCTCCTCTTCGGTTAGTTAGCGGGTCTCGAGGATTCGGGCCGTGAGTATCCTTGCTGGATAGAGTATCCCTCGGGAAGTTTTCGTCCAATCGGCTGGCTGGTCAGCCAGTTCAAATGGTGGGGGTAGAAGGACGACCATTGGTCAGTCGAGGGGCGGCTTGGTATTGAGCGACTCGCTCCGGGGGTTGAAAAAACCGCCCCGAACTGACCTCAAACGTCCTACCCTCGTCTCGTCTGGAAAGCCTGCCTAATGTTGTCCCCCCGCTCTAGCTTCTCCCCACGGGGTTTTACAGCCGCCCCGTTCTCCCCTTTCGCACCCCTTTCCGCTTCATCGGTTACGTTCATGCCTCTCGTGGCATGGTGGACGTCGTTATGCTATTTCAGATCGCTCGCGAACGAAACATTCTTTCATGTAGTTTGATACAACTGCATGTAAATTAAATTTTTGAGATTTCTTCGAGTATAATAAACATAATTGGTATGGTGGTCGTTTTGTCACATAAATGATTTGTCGCACATTGTGACACAGACAATGTTAAAAAATTTGCAGAGAATTAAGGAAATGAAAAAAGGTAGTACTGTGTGTGTCATACTTCTTACTTCATGTGAAGGTAAATTAAGTCATATGTGTGTAGGTGTATGTATCTGCACCAGACACTTCTGCACATAATACCTCCTCATAATGAATATTTCCCAAGTTACAACAAAAGACAAAATTACTGAGTCTTACGAGTTAATGAAAATGTAAAATATTTTGTCATTCTTTCATAATATGTGTTAAAACAGTTTAAAACTTTGTGGGACAGAACGACTACACGAATTTTCCATAATTAATAAACTAAAAAGAAGACGAGAAGAACAGTATTTCGTAACGAGAGCGCAAAGTAGCTGTTCTCGCGTCGAACTTCGACAAACTTTCGCTTAAAACGGCCCGGCTAGGCTCCAGGAGTCCACTCCAGAGTTTATCGGAGGATGGTAGTAACGAGGTACGTTTCAATGATAGTATTTTTTAAGCATACCTATACCTAGAACACCTCTATCTTCCACGGAAAATACAACGCGGTCTAACTCGAGCTGCCAGCGCTAAAGTATATTCAGCCGGTCTAAGTCCAAAGGCTATTTGCATAGGCGATATTATATCTTCGCCTGAAACTCCTTGCCCACCCACCGATCTCCTTTCCCCTGTCCCCCTCTCTCTCTCTCTTCCTTACTTGCTTTTCTCTCACTCGTTTCATCCTCTGTCTATACGTCGCGTACATCCCGACGTCTCTTTCTCTTTCGTCCCCGACCAACCCCTTTGCCAACCTCCCACCCCAGGCGTAGCAGAACGTCTTGAGATCCCCGGAATTGGATTAGTAGTGGTTCACCCAAGTAAGACTTGGACTATACTCAATTTGAACTAAGATCGCGCCGCTCCGGAATGGGCAAATTGCTAAATCAGTTTTACGTGATCACCTATTCAGAAAGTTATTCGCGATCGAACGCAGATATTCCGTGGAAAGGCGGACCGGCCACCGGGCGAAGGATTTAACGAGAAAGGATACGGAGATAGGTAGGGGAAGCAAGGACCAAGGACCAATTGCCGTCGATTGATAGGGATTTTCGGCCACTTAGGATTACGAAACCCGTAGGATCGGAAGGATCCTTCACCCGCTCGTGCAACCATCAAGCTATTTCATTCGTCTTTCGAGGACGAAGTCTTAACGGCGTTATGTAATTGATCCTGACCGGGGGATGAAGAAATTGGAGACGTTTTTAGAAATGTGGAATGGTTTGTTCTCGATCGAGATTTGATCGATACAAGGCTGAACGTCTGTCTCACAAGCTAAAGTGATCAACTCCACTTTTTACCTTTACATCTACTGTTTATACTCCGAACTTACGTCTTTTTGACTTCATTGAAATCGTAATAGTTTAATTTCGCGATAAGTGATAGATATTAAATTTATCGATCAAAAAGAGGAACAAGAAAAGATATTACAACCCTTCTTTGTGTACGGAAATCACAGTGATATATAGTTGCAATGTTAATTGCTTGGTAATTAAAGTATTTCTTTAACTAAATTATAACAAATGAAAAGAAACTAAACTTGGTCGCGCTTTTTATGTGGCTCTCGGTTCTGCAGATCAGATAAAAGGATCCCTTGTTTGTGGAGCTTGAATCGAACGGTCCGCTTTATCTCCTTCTCTTTAAGACGTCTCAAACAAAGATTTTGCAAACATTAGCGATTCGATTAAGCCGCCGTCTTGGGCGCTCGCCTTTAAAGTCGCGTGGAAGTTTCCTAGTGAAATCGTTACTTAAGTTTCTCGCATTATACACTTTCACCACCTTCGAAAAAGTTCATAGCGAAGTTCATAACATAGCCTCTCGCGGCCAGAAATACGAAACCAATGTAATGTAACGGAAGAATTAAAGTTAAACAACCCGAACTTAACGCAAACGTTTTTTGCAATGTTGTCGAAAATTTTATTCTTCGTTAATCACATGTTTGGACAGTATTTTTATATGATTGTTAACTATTGCCCTTTTCCAACTATGTCTCTTTTATCTACAAAATTACACAAAAATCGTAAAATCGTAAAAAAAAAAAATTTATGGTACATTTTCCATTTTCAAATGGTTTTCAAATGGAATTAAGTTGATGGAACGTTTATAGAATGTCTTCAAAAATGAGGAACTCTTAAGAGCTTATTGCAGGTAAGTACATACTCGTTATGAGGAGCAAAATGCATTTGGTCGGTATAGAACTTACATAAAATCTTTTTTTTTCGTATTAGAATATACTAAGACATAATAGATTTTATAAACACTAATTCCAGGTACCTTGTAACGCAATATTTACCTAACATAAACAGTAATTTATCGGAATAAACAAAACTTTCGAGTTCAAAATTCAATAAAATTTTTCACTACATAATATACATCGTATTATCCTCAACGGAAATCGTCCAATAATGTCATATTAAATTATAGCTACAGTAAACCACGACACTTAAAAATTAATTTTGAAAATTCAGTAAAGAACAAAATTTTTCACTATACTATACATCGTATTATTTACAAGAAAACTCCAGAAATATCAAACAAGTAGACATCAGTTGATGTCAAAACACGCGATAGATAGCAAATTAAATTCGCGAAGAGTTAATCAAACGGCAAAGACAAAAGGCGAAAGGGGATGAGATCGTTCAGCGGGGGTGGAAAGGGAAGCCGAAGGGCGAGCAGTATCCGTTGAAAAATCCAGCGTAAAATGGCCGGTCGTAGGTCGAGGAAAGCATAAAGAATTCCAGGGTCCCGATCTAACGCAGTTAATTTGGCGAATGGGGCTGTCCCTCCACCTTGAACATGGCCACTGCCGTCGCATATACGGGACTCCTCTACATACATATAACGCGTGCCTCTGCCTATACACACGAACACAGAAAAAGACGCGTGCACACGAGTATACCGGGTGATCCTGGTGGAGTCTAATAAAAAGCATCCCCGTGAGCCGTGGGATGGTTGGGTCAGAAGTCCATTCGGAAAATGGAGGGACTCGGTCGTCCAACTAAATCTACCCGATAACGTGCACGTATTGTCCAAGTAGGACTACGTTCAAAAATCATTCACACACTTACGGACACGAATTAAGAAACGAAACGAGGCGAAAAAAATTCATCGAAATGTAGTTGATACAGAGACGTTGAAAAAAGTTCGATAGGTTCGTTGAACAATTTTAAAAAATTTTTTCTTGAAAGGTGGAACGAGACGAAACCTATCCGGTCTGTTAGCAAGACGTATGGGATACGGCTAGTCCTGGCCAGGGTTCGACTCGACTTCCGACTTTCCCTGCAGAAAACATTGAGTCTGAGGGGTGGCCGCCTCATCCCTACCCGCCGGGATCGCAAAAGACGCTATAAATTCTGGCCATCCTATTCCCCCCCTCCGACAAACCCCCCTTGTAGACTTCCGAGGATAGTGGCCAAAAGTAAGAAGAGTAGCTATATCGATGGTCTCTCCCTTGGAAGTCGCAGTTCTTCGGTACACAAAGTGCTGCTGCGATGCTTTCGTTCTTGTCGAGACGACGGTTCCAGCGCAAACTGGACTGATTCATCGTACAGGGATGATTGACAGAATGAACGAATCAACGTTTTGTTTTTCGAGATACTTTTAAGAGAATCGTAGGATTTGAATGTAGTATTGTATGTGGCTTGAATTCTTATAAAATTGTTTAAGTGTAAGGAATTGTATGCAATTGTATACAATTTTCTGCTTTCGAAGTAATTTAATAGCATTTGGAAATAAAATTAAAAGATTTAAATCTAAGTTTCCTGATTAAGATTTTTTAAATAATCAATATTGTTACGAAATAATTCGATAGTACAACAAAGGGTAGTTAACAATATTTGATAATACAGTACAAAAAAGCAATATTTAAAATATTTGATGTTGATGCACCACGGCTATTCCAAGTAAAATATTTCATGGACTAATCTAATATTAATTGAATGGAATACTACGATTTACCATAAACTAGCGATTCACAAAACGAATTCGAAGGAAAATAAAGAATAACGGGTGCAATGAAAAACCATGAACAAACCCATCTTACTAGCGCTTCCGGACAGGAAATCTGCTCCGGCCACGGACCGTCGACCAATCGAATCTCACAGGGAATTTAACACCCTTCTGAATGGACGGAAAAAAGCCGAAATTTCCAATTTTATCGAATCACCGGTCGTCTGTCCCTTAAACAAATATTACCGCGGCTGCTGACTGATCGATAGGAAATTGGAATGAAATTTATTATGGTTTCGATTCTATTATGCGGTGGCCACGTTCGCTACGGCTTCACTTTTAAAAGAGGAGCAATCGATTTTATCGATATTCGAATCCGATAGACGTAACACATCACGTAATTACATAATCCACCTTCACCGTTCGATTAATTTCTATATGAAAACATTTATGTAACGTCGATGGTTTTTAAACGATTGTGCAATCTCTTTGCTTTCAATTTGAGAAATTATGTCAGTATTTCGTAATACACACGATCAAAGTTGTATTCGATTGACCCCTCGAAACACCCGACTGTGTTTACGTAATGGAAAAACAGTCGGAAAGGTAGATAATTTTTCAATATCCTCTGGATCCGGACGATACCTGCTACTATTTTACAAAAGGAATCTTCTCAGATGAAAACTATAACAATTTCTTTATATATCGCACATACAAAGTTACAAGTTTCTGTAGGTAATATATCACACATATTTTAACAAATACACAAACAGAACAAATTTATTTCACAGCTAAATAACGTAGTATACTAGTAGAACAAGTAGTTTAATGATTATCTGACGGTTGAGAGTCATCATTAAATCGTTTGTTAAAAAGAATTTGCCAATAGTTTATATAACATCGTATAGAAATCACCCAAGTATCCATACTTATAACCGATACTGCACTTTGAAATGTATCGAGGTATACTCATCGAATGCTTGCAGAATTTAAGTTTCGTTTTATGTTTCGAAAAGAACCAGCCTCGAACTACGGGGTTCGTTATAGTCAGCCATCACGAGAGAATCGAAGGAAAAGAGCATCTCGGGCTACAGAAAGCACGAAGAAGAGAATGCATCGAACGAAGAAGAATATCCATCGGTGCAGGCACAGCATCTGCGTGAACGACCTTATCGGAAAGACATAAACGCCTGAAATCCAGGCCGTAAATTAGGATCGATAGAATGCCGGACTCTTCTTCCCTGTCCTTCTTTTCGTTCTCTCTTCCTCCCAATCCTCGTTCTAATATTTTTACCGTGTCCCCAGATTCAGGATTCTTAACGGTGATAAACTTAGTCCACTATCCTGTGACGACTTACTTCCTGCCACCCTCTGTTTTGTCGCTGCACAGCAGAAAATTAGATACAAGTATTATTCGAGGGGAACACCACGGTTGTCACGGAAGATAAGAACTTTACGATTACCCACGAGAAAAATGAACTCCATTAAACGATTAACTCGGGAAATTTATTTAGATTTTTTGGTGGACTTGGCTTAATGTGGAATGTAATAGATTTCGGGTTGAAGATAACAGAATATTAAGTACGAGGTTGTATATTACAATGAAAGGAAAGTAATTGATTTACATATTGTAAGTAACAATCGTTAATAATTCATTGAAATTGAAGTTGAACAAAAAAATGTTCAATTTCTCAAAAATGCATGAACACCGGAACATCTACCTATCGCACAATTTCCCAGAAGAAGAATCCTGGCAGTCCTCCGTGACGCAATTGTTATCACTAAATCTGAGATTCTTCTAAGTTTCCTCAAACTTCTCCGACTGTTTAGAAACTGGCGAACAGTCACATACCCCCGTAGCCTAGTCACGTGACCATTACAGGAGTCAAGAATTTTTACGAGAGCCTAGGATAAGGGGAAAGGGATGACGATCCTTCTGTCGATCCTGGTGCTAGTGCCAGCAAAGAAGAGAGCCAGCTTGATGGCGGGATGTTCGACGGCTCGGAGGGGAAGGAGGTGATGGCGGTGGAGAGTCTATGCCGTAACAAGGGTGGCACGATTTCAAGAATGCGGAGCACGTTCTCAACCAATGCCGGCAGCCAGGCAGTAAAACAAATACGCCCTCGCTATATACGGGGTGTCCCGACAATACCGCGTACGTCTGCACGACGTACACGTTGCATCGACGAAAATCCCATGCCGTAGAAGGAGGTCCTCGTTACTGATACGAATAGAGGTAATGCAGCGTGTACGCAGTGAAACCTTTTCATGACCTCCTCCGGGACACGCGTCTTCACAAACGAAAAACAAATTAACTCGAGAGAGGAAGACGATGCAGGCATGAAAGAGTATTTCTACGAATTCTTGCGAAGTTCTCTTTCTCTTTGACTTCCGCCTTTCTGGAATAGTATTCGTATTCGTTTTAACTTTGTTTTTTCTAGCAGATCACTAATGTGTTCCTTCATTGATAGATAAATTAACCCATTCACTGCCAGGCAAATTTTATTAGTTGCATACACATAGTATTAAAATGGTATTTACAGTAATTTAAAAATGAGAAAGAACTACGAGATAACTCGTAGCTAGTGTCACTGAATAAAATTCCTGTCCCGACTCAGCAAACTACGAGATATCTCGTAGTCGGCAGTCTTGGTACATACGCTTACTACGAGGTATCTCGTAGTTGGCATTGAATGGGTTAAAGCATTTTAAATGTGTTGTGATTTGATTCACGTAGATATTAAGTTGTATGGATACTGTCTTCCTGTTTAGGGTAGTAAATTTCAAATTTGGGACACTAGTGATCTTTTTGTTGATTGGTTGCTTAATAAATTAATATTGGAAATCTGATTAATCTAATAATTACGCGATTTAAACGGATTAGCTTAAAGATGAATTGTGTGGTATATAACTTCGATTGATTAAATTGTCGAGATATAAATTTGCTTTGGTTAACAAAATTTCTTGTTTGGATATATAAAGTGATTTCTTGCTTCATTGTCACGTTACTCTAAAATGGTTCTATAAAGAATCTATGAGGAAAGAGGACGCAAAATGCTTGAAATAAAAGATGCCTGATCAACATAGATCGTATTATTCATCGATGATGAGCAGATTTTGACAATGTTTCATGTCCTAAAAACATGTATCAAAATGAAAGTGTATGGCCATCTAAAGTTTTGTATGACCGTGACTAAACGCGCAATACAAATATTTGTAATTTTGACCCGAATTATTTTGCATTATATTGCGCCGTTGAATACTATTATTTTACGTTGCATTATATTTTATATTTTACAATTTTGATACTGAAGCCATTTTTACAACCCCTGTCCTTTTACCCTTCGGAAGATAATATAATAAAAATTCCTACAACATAAATTAACAAACCTTTTAACTTTTTAATTTTTTCCATAGCATACATATATCTTTTCGTTTAGAAAAATCAGAAGGATCATAATCGGCATCAAGTCGCGTATCGACGTTACCGGTGCGATTACGTATCGATGTGAGTACCTCTGGCTTGGAATCCGGAATAAAGCAGTCAATTACGAGTGTAGGCTCCCTTTTCAAGTATTCACCACGAGGAGCACACGAAATCCCCGGTAGAAACTGAACGCGAAACGGCCGATAAAAGCGCACAATGACTGGTACGAGCACAGAAACGCAAATGTCCTCTTTCAGCGACGGAGACGTCCTCTTTGGAGGGCAACGAATGATGGACAGGTGAAAGAAGTGGCCAATGTGGGTTGGTTTCGGCGTCTCATGTGACACACACGTCACCGGCCTTTGTTTTTTTTCACTTTTGATCGAGTGCTCCGGCTCTTTTGTTCGCACGCTTCTCGAACCCTCGTTTCTTCTCTTTTTTTTCAAGCCAGTTTAATACCGGCGAGAATTTTCTTTGGAACAACCCGAGGAAATTGAGCCAGACAACCTAGAGAATCCAAGAAAACGAGTTCTACGACGATAATGGGAAGTATGTGTTAAAGGATGGCCAATATAGAACCTCTGTACGTTAAAACGTTACCCGCTGCTGATAAAAATCAATTATTGCCTCAATTCGCCAATTAACCAAATAATTTTTCTATTGTGTGTATCTTCTGATTAAATTATTATATCGAATCTATTTTATTTTTGTAATTGTTAGGTTTGTAATTGTTCAGATTCTGTGAATCTCTGAAATACTAAATTTTCATTAAATCGAAGAATATTTTTGCATCTTAACCATGTTTTCGAGATATGAGACTACTGTGTAAAGACTTTAAATCCTTATGTACATGAGCAAGGTATTTTAAAATTATTTGTATTAATTTTAGAATAAAAATTTCCAAATGCTTTCAAAAAAATAATACGAAATTATTAAATGAAATACAGGAATAAATATAGAAATTGTAACGATCAAAATCAGAAAAAATTGATTAAAGAATCATCGTCGTGTCTTCGTCAATTCGTCTATGCTAATTAAATCTTACGCAACGAAACTTCTAATATAATTCAATTAAAAATCAAAGCAACCTGCTCCTACTCGCGAAACATGAACCTGCAATCCACTCTTCTGTATCTCTTCTGATCTCTGATCTTTGTTCGCGGTCAAATAACATGTAAACGACTTGCTCCCGTTTTTTGAAAGGGTCTGCGAACGATGGACCAGTTTTCCACCTGATCTGGATCACGATCCATTTTTATTCGTCAATAGCGTCTCATCCCTTCCAGCGGAACCTGTTTGCTCGCGTGGCGAGAGGTCCTGTCCTCTCCAACAATCTCGCGGATCCTGTTGGGAAACTGGTCCATCAGGAAGGCGATGCTGCCGCCTCTCCGTAACAATGGCCACTGTCCACTGTCTATTGTTGACGAAGGTAAACCGCAAAATGAACCCAGTTAGCCTTTGACTCTTATTCTGAAATCGTTTCGGTCAATTTCCGCTGACAGAAAACTGGTCCACTAGAAGGGGGATGCTGATGCATCCCTTTGTATTTAATGGTCAGTATCTAGTTAAGAGCAATAGACTCGAACTATAAAACGTAGAGCCGGTTAGCCTTTGCCTCTCTTGTTGGGATAGGATCATCGAAAGCACTCCCCTTTTTTGGGGTTAAGAATAGTGTCCCGTTTGTGGATAAACAATTGAGGAGATATGTGGGAAAGGTGCCCATAAGAGAAGATGATAAATTGAGTAAATTAATCAGCTAAATTTGAATTATTAATTATAATTTCTGTTACGTCGCGTGATTGAAACCGTGCGACGTCCCTCGGTATTGGGTCGTTAAGGGTCCGCTGACCGTTATGTACACCCTCAACAAACCTAAGGCCCTATCATAAATTAAATCTTATTAGCTTGCAGAAACCAGTAATCCTGAAAATATTTTCGGTTTATAGGTGGTACTTAAAAGGTCCTTAGATTTATTGTGCGCTCTTAGAAATTACGGAACAGCTGGTAATTATATAATGGGAAACCCGGATATTTACTTAATGGAAATGTCTGGATTTTTCCATGAACAATGTCACGTGGGTAGGATGCTTACTCCTCCTATCTTCATTCATCAATCAATGGGAATCACCTTTTATAATGAAAAGTGTGAACAACGAATCAGCCCCCTTCGTTCAATAATTACATACATACCGACCTTTCCTCCAGAAGTATATAAGAGCGGACAGTTCGAATATTCAAACAGTTACAGTACCAGTGAGATCCAATCCAGTTTCGAGTTCTCAGTTCAATTACAAGACCGTTCGAATAGAGTTCAGTACGAATAGAGTACGAGTTCCAGTTCAGCTCGAATACGCTCAACCCTCAAGACTTCTTCGAAGACCACCTAACTACCCGTACTCAATCTCGGTCTTCAGATCAGTCAACATATCTACCCGGATTCTCTCATATCAGAGCAATCCATTTCTTCGTCACCTATATCTTAAGCAGCGGAGTTACTAACTTGTGTTATTGTACAAAGTTGTTGGAAATACATATTTTATAACACTGTTAATCGCAGCGATATACCACAACAACCACCCCTATTATCTTAACGGAAATCAGGGGATCGATCGATTCGCGGTGTCGATTCTTAGAATCGTAACGGGAATTTACGACCGCCGTTGACGCGCTTCCTCCCGATCGCGTCTCCCCACGATCGATCGAAATTGCAATTTCTCTTAGAGAAGTTTATTATCTATCTGTACGTATGTTTACCTACGCGCCATTTTTCAAAAAGTTTCGAAATTATTAAGGGAAATAATTAATATGTATAAACGTAAGTATTGTATAATGATATGTTAAATGAATTATTTCTTATCAGAAATTGGATATTGGAATTGAAGTATTCTTGCAATATAGTACTGCTTCGAATTTTGGTTTGTGTTTAGAGAATATTTCTTTATGTGAATACAGAAAATTATATCATGTCAGGAATTCGTGAAATGACATACACATAGATCGTAGATGTAAAAATGTTTCGGTGTATGTATTTGAAAGTTTTCCCGCCAAAGAAATTTTACCTTCCGATTCTTCAATCCTTTAATCTGCCCCCTAGTATATTCCATAACAAACTGTAGGAAAGAGCTTCGAAACTGTGTAGAACTCTACTCTGACAACACAAGATAAATGGTTCAAACCGGTCAGATCACGCTTGACAGAATAGCCCTGACTTTAAATGGGGCTAGCAACGAGGTGCTTTCTCTTTCGATACTTGGTCTGAAATTCAGACATTTCAGAATAGCATCTGTTGTAGATAATACAGATTCCATTCGTGGGATGTATGATAAAGAATAAAAGACACGAAATTTAACAAAAATTCAAGAACATATTTAAGGATGAGGGTAATTAGTAATTGGTGAAAAAAAGAAATTAATTTACATAAAGCAAAATCACGTTAAGATTCTGCGAAAAATCCAATAAAACGTTTGTTGTTTCGCTTGTCTCCAAGCAACACTACGCCGCATATCAGGTGCATACGAAGTGTTGCGACGTACCAAAAGTGTTATGGATTACTAATGCGAAAGTGAAAAAAGTAACACGTTTCCTGTTTCGTTTTGAGATGTACGCAACCAATCCACGACCAGTGTGCAATAATAATTTATCTGAACAACAACAAGTTAAACTACAGAAGATCAAAGAGCTGACGAGAATTCTAAAGGTCGACTGACGCAAAAATTTGAAGATTATTTTACAATTGTATAACACGCACTTCTTGTTCCGCAGGATACAGACAAAAATCTGACTGTTTGCGAAGAAATATTGGCAACTTATATAAGGAAACGACTAAGGGTATGTGCAAAATCATTTCACCCTTCCTTTAATATGAATCATTTATTCTTTTTCACTGATGAACATTTTGGTATTTGTACAAATATATACGATACATAACTTTGAGAATAAAATTGAATAAATGTTGAATGAACTTACGTTTTACATATGTGATGAATATCGAAAGTTGTAAGTGTTTTATCTCAGTCTTAGGTTTGTAATACTTAATATAGATATAATTAAAATTCAAGTGTAGCCTGTTGTTTATTCAGTGCAAAAAGTTAGATGTGAGATAGTAAGAAAACCTGTGAATAATATTTATAAAATTATAGAAATCCCCTGGACGATTTTCTATCCTTTTTATTTTTTCTTAGTTTACTATCCCTTGTACCAGCCACCGTGGCTGCGATATCCATAACCGTATCCACTATATCCTCCATATCCATGTCCACCGTATCCACTGTACCCACCATATCCATGTCCACCGTATCCACTGTACCCACCATATCCACCATATCCACTATATCCGTGACTATAATATAGAGGCCAACTTGGATACCATCCAAAACCATACCTAAAATTGTATTTTGTGAACATCTGCACATACGAATGCCTTACTACCCTCAGAATCAAACTGTTTCAAATATTCTTGTATAACAATCGAATGAAAAATTCTCATACACTCTAAATATTATATATAGATTGTACATTAGATTAATTCAATAAATAATTGTGCAACTCTTTTTTCAAAATCAGTCTGTACCAGTCATCGATGTTTCCTGGTAAATATTTCTTTAAATTCGATTCATACACTAAAATCTGTACAATTTTCTGAAAATAAAATAGGAGGAAGCAATTAAATAACTTCATAGCCTATGACTAAGAACCAAATTAAAACATAAAACTCCATAATAGCACAGGAAATTTGTTAAGGCAACGCAAAATATTCGACTTCCTCTTACAAAATCCGCAAGAATATCTGAAGTAAGCGGCTATTTTTTCCGCAAAACCTTCCTAGATTCGTCACAATTTCTTACGACAATCTACATACCAGGGCCAGTAACTATATCCTATGTAACTCCACGGATTCCAACCGTAACTTCTTTTTGCCACTTTTTTATCCTCAGTTGCATCCTGAGAATTCGGCTCGGCCTGATTGTCAGCAATTATTTTTCCTGACACGTCGCTATCGCCCTTTACTTTTTCAAGCTTGTTGTTTGGGAGCACAGTGGCTGTTCCCAAGGTGAAAATGGTCAAGAATACCAATAACTAAAACGATGATCAAGATTCGTTTGTACGAATGGACTAATATTATTAGTCAAATTTTACAAGTCACAAATCATAGGTTGTTAATAGACTAGGAATTTGTTGTGTTTATGAAAAATTTAAAAAGACGTAGGTATTCGTTATAATAATCAATAGATGAAACAAATTTCTGCTGAAGTTCCATCTTTTTAGTTGTATTCGTAAAAACACGAACTTGCTTAAGTCTTTATAGTCTGGTAGTATTATTGATTTCTTGTGCATAACAGTAACAAGTTTGATAATAAACTAAATGAACTTTTATGAGTGAGCCGTATTAATTTTAAGTCGTCTGATTATTTTGTTGAACTTAAAATTCTAAAATTGTACGAGAGAAAATTAATAACTTATAATTTGTAACTTGTACCGATTCACTGATATCGTTAGATGGTAAATTACTGTGCGAAAGAGTTCTATTATCACTAAAACACTAATTTCTTACTGGAATTAATCAAGGAACATTGTTTGCTAATTCAATAGACTAAATTCGTGAATATTGGAAACTTTGTCGATTATTCTTACCAGAAGATTCATGTTAAACTTGATTCACAATACGACTGTGTGATCCAAAGAGTGGGCTGTTCTTTTATACCTGATACAGTTCAGAAATTATTTGCCGTGTTATATATACCTACTGAATTCTCGATCCACAACTATTTTCTAATGCCTAAATTAGTCTCTGTTACATTTTCCATCTATGGATAATCGCATCTCATAACTAGTTACATACATTGATCATGAATTCATCTGGATCGAACGAAAGCACAAACTCTTTAATGGAAAAGCGAGCATGTAATCAAAATCTGGTTTTATTGTTTTGGTCATTGATTAACTGAATTTGATCTAGTATTTTATGGCAAGTATACGTTTCCTTGAAGCAAGTTTTTATATACAGGGTGTGCGATTTTTATCTATTATTGGAAATATTTAGAAAGAAGGGTGGTTAACTGCGATGAAATCGGCTTATGAAATTAGACGTCTGTCGTTAAAAGGTTTCTCTAACTAATTTTGGAAGTTGTTAAAATATTTAAGGAATATTTCGTTTCGAACTTGTTGAAGATGAATTCTCTTTTCATAATTTTTTAAAGAGCAGACGTTTAATACTTTTGTTGGAATAATTTCGCTTACTATATGATAATTCGAAAATTGATCGCAGAGCAGAAAATATGTCGAATGTCAGCAAAAATATTTTCGATTTCTCCTAGAATATCTCTCAAAATATAATTCATTAGAATCACCAATTAACTAATTTCTTTAATCCATTCGATGAACTCCAGTTTTAACAATCAATGTCTTCCCATCATAGACATTATCAATGGATCAAATTAAAAATCATAATCAATTAGTACCCAACACTACTCTCCTATTCCATAGCATATCTTACTTCCGCCGTCTGTATTCAACTACCATAATCACAATCTCTGTTCTTTAAAATAGCACGTATCTCTTTTTCGAAGCTAAAAGTAGCAGCTCGATCTAACATATAATAATCAAGCGCAACCACATCTAAACAGTCACCACATGAATATAGCGTGTGTGCTGACAATTTCACGGCAATTTCGCCGATTGTAAAACACCATACGCAACGCGTCCGAGTAATCCGACCACCCATAATGTTTGCAATCCGGCATTGTTCGAGAAAAAAAAAATCGAGTTAATGAGGTGAACGAAGCTGGGAACGTTCTCAAAAGATGCGT
This sequence comes from Bombus impatiens, assembly GCF_000188095.3. Taxonomy (NCBI): domain Eukaryota; kingdom Metazoa; phylum Arthropoda; class Insecta; order Hymenoptera; family Apidae; genus Bombus; species Bombus impatiens. The sequence goes on along the minus strand of NT_177234.1, from coordinate 45,679 downwards.
GTAATTTCGCGGAGTTTCGCGTGTCGTGCAATTAGCCAGACAAGGTAATTAAGTAATTAGCTAGACACAGTGTTCGATCGAAGCGTACTCGAAGCGAGTCGACTACCATTCGAGGAGTCCACCGACAGGAACTCGCGTTTATTATATAAAAACCTGAACCTTCTCCCTATTCCTTGTCGCGTTGAAAACTTGTGTCGTTAATATTTTTCTCCTCTTGTCGTAATTGTCCCCTTAAGGAGGTTTTGTCACACCAGTCCAGGAAATCGAACCAGCGACACCGTTTGCCGCTGGACTTTCTCTGGGTGGAGAACAGGTGACATAATCGACATACTTATGAAAGTACAGCTGGTAAATATCTAAACTCGGCTCATTGTCCGGTGACATAATCGATATCGTTGGTAATATGATCATTGCCCTAACTGATCGTGTGTAATGTGTAAAGGTTCGTTTACTTCTTACGTATTCAAATAACTCGGATTACTCTGAGACGGACATTATCGCATGTAGGTAAATACGATTGTTTAAATAAAAAGGAAGCGTTGCAACTGCGAAAATATATCAAGGAGGTGTTGAAACACAAAATGCATTTGTAGCATAAAAGTACTTTTTGCATTTATGGAAAAGATCCGGAGGTATAGAAAATACGCATAGAAGTAAAAATGTTAAAAATATCAGAAATAAGTAAAATAAATTTTTATTTATCTATTTTATCTGTCTATTCATATAATGTAACATAAAAGTAATACGCCATTTCATTTTAAGAAAATAATGGTAAGAAAATTTATCATTCAAGAATGGCTTCAAGATCGATTGCATTCAAACTAATTAGCCTTCGTTAAATTTACTTCAATCTATTTCAATGCTTGTAACCTTTACTCGTACATGTCATAGAATTGTGCGTTAAATGATTGTACTCGTTATACGCACGTACTAATTGTAAGATTCGACTTGTCAGACTTCTATTTCTGTTCATGTTAGTAATTAGATGTATAATTATCGTAGATGAGACTAGCATATTTTCCCGCTAGTGACCGTAAATTATTACGATCAAAAGTGGTATAGTAATCTATTTCATCGTTCAATTTCTCAACCATCAATTAATTTAACCGATTGCTTTTTGAAAAGATCAGTCTCGTACGTAGAAACAGTTTTATTTTCACTTGTTCTGCAGTATCGCTCGATTAACTTGATCTCTATCGATATCCTTAATGAATTGACTTCCCACGTTGTGCAACAATAGCACAATTTTGTGGTAGTATAATCGTCAAGGCAGAAAGTTTCAAAAGAAATTGACTTTTATCGTTTTAATCGTTCAACCAAAATATTTAGATAATCGTTCAACGGTTTTGTACAACTAGGTAGAAATTCTTTAAAAAATGCCTCGTATAGAGCCGCACTGAAATTAGTTACGGTAGAAATTCTTCCAGAAGTATTTGAATAATAATGTATATTCCTCTCGTTCGAAAATATAAAGCGCAATATACCGAATGTGTTTATACAATCTAATGAGTTCCAGTTTCCTGAATAATTTAGCAAAATTGTGGCAAAATTGTAACATTAATAGATATCGACATAGATATAACTATAAAATTGTATCCTTCTTTCAAAATTCCAAATTTCGCATTTCTTCCTATGATATTTTCCAAAAATTTCTATTAGCAACAGAAATATTCTAAATTTTCTAATAACTCTGCAACATAATTTTCCAAAAAAATTCAAAACATCATACAATTACGTTCGATTAATGTAACAATGAAACACGTTTATTATTAACATCCTATTATTAACAGATTCTTCAATACAATCCATTAATAAACTTATAAATCCCTTCTTCTAGTAACTAAATACGAGTAGAACAAATTTTTTTCAAATTGAATTCAATTACGATTAAAAGTCGTATTTTTGTTTATTAAAAAACCTCTGCTCTGAATCGTTGGCTTGTGTAATTAGATTCCATGGCTACACGTGGAATTAAAAACAGCGCGTGACCACATCGAACGTATTGTACGCGTCTTAGCGAACTGTTGTCGTTCGATTTTTTGCAATATCGCGACGTTCTTTTCCCGCGTTATAACGTGCCGCTTCAGTTGTCGCAAATCAACAAGCGGCTCTGTGCAATTGAGGTGAAACTCGACATTTCTTTCCGATGTTATGCAAAAATCCATCCCCGCCAGCTAAAGTTTCGTTTAACGACGCTCGAGCGCGACACTGATCGCACAGTCCTCGTGGAATCTCGAGGCACAAAAGTACTCTTCGTGCCACTTTGTAAAACTTTCTCACACGATGAAACATATCTCTCTATTCTTTACATTTTTCATCAAAATTTGACCGTGAATTGCTTCGATATTTGATCGTGAATCTCTTCAATATTCAATCAAAAATAAGTTGAATCGAAAAAATTGATATTTTCTCGCAAATTAATCTAATATTTAACACAAAATTGTGTCGATAGTTTAAAAAAATTGAAAGAACAGTTCGTTGTTAGAAGTATTGCATGAAGGTTATATCATGTGGCAATCAACGATGCAAAGAAGACGCCACTGAAGATAACACGATGGTCGCTATCTCGTCATCACTCGGTGCATAAAGTGAAATTTCCGAGCAGAAAGTGTTCAAGCCTACTATAATGAAGCTTAGGAAATTCTACCTCCTATGTTACGTGTGCGTACTGTACACTTTCGTTCAGTCTAAGAAAACAAATTGGGAAAACCAGTCCACACCAAACCCCTCCTCAGGCTCGCAGGAACCAACAGAATTTTTAAATGTAAATAATCCGCGAGACAAACGGGCATTAGGCCTGATTCTCTCAGGCTTGGCGCAGGTTTTTGGCTACACGGTAAGCCCTGTGCAAATAGCCTCGTTGCCCAATCCTAATTCCGAGTCAGACGAGGCAAGAGCTACTAACAACACTCAAATAAACTCTACTCAATCGACTACATTAGCTCCAAGACAGCGAGAAACGATCAAATTCACGGGTGTGGTGAATTTTAGTAATGGAACAGGTATATTAACTCAGTTGCAACAATATGAGAATATTTTCCATGGTAATTCATCTTCTACAACCTCCAAACCGCCTTCAACATCATCAACGATGCCACCACAGATTGATCCAAGGAAACAGACTCCCAATCAACCACTACCACCTCCTCTCTTGGTAAAGATCCCTCTTCCAGTTATATCGGAGCCTTCCATACCGACAGTACCTCAACCACCTCTTCCTGAGATTCCTTCTCAATTCATTAATCTATCCTACCCTGAACCGTACATCAGTTCAATTCGCAATGAACAAGGAATGGTGTACAGAAAGAACGTGAGCACTGAAAAAGTGACAATAGAAAATCAGCCAATTTATAATGCAAAGGATATTCAATCGCCACCTCCTCCAATGTTAGTTCAACCGCCAATGATACATGATCCTTCACCTACATCTCCTTCTTATAACGAAGATCCAAGATGGAAACAAGAGTATGAAGAAAGACTTGCAGAATTGGAGCGTAAACAGGAAGAGCATGCGAAGAGATTGAGGGAACAAGAATGGTACAGAAATCGTCAGAAGGATGATAATTATAGTGGTGAGGAAGATGGTGATTCAAGGAAGCAAATAGATCACGGAGATCAAGATTCTGGATGTAGAGGAAACCAAGAGGAAAGCGATAAAGGAAAACCGTTGAGAGAAGAAGAAGATCAGTCGAGAGAGAGATATGAGAGTGAAGAAAGGATTCGTGAATATCCTACGAATCAAAAACAACCTGCAGAAAGTGAAGAAGAAGAGTATTATAGGAACGATGATGTTTATAAAGAAGACACGCCTCAAACTAGTGAAAATTATACTAGTATACAGTATAGTGAACCACTACCTTTGAGTGAAGATGATGAGGAACGACGACCTGAAGATCTTCGTAACAGTTATGGGGAACCTCTGTACAATCGTGAACTGATTGATGATGGATTTGTGAACTTTTTTGGAAGACTCAAACAGCCATTGAGCAATATTTATAGCTCGTCTGTGCCTGCTGAATCGGAGGAAGAGGTTTCGAAAGAGGAGGAAGATTCGCGTGGTAATCAGAAAGATGAAAATGAAAGTGATGAAAGGAGCAGAGAAGAAGATGTTCCAGCAAGAAACAAGTATGAAGAATATACTCTAGAGGAAGATACAGATAACAGGAAGAAAGATGAAAAAGGATCTAACGAAGATAATTCTGAGTTACCAATGAAAATTTCCAATAATCAATCGAATGGCGAAAATCGATCTTTTTCCGCCGAAGAACGGGATGTAGCAGATGAATTGGATTTCAGTAAATTTATGCCATTAATTGTTCCTGTTCGGTACCTGAATGCCCCTGAAGAATTAAGAAAGACAAAATTGAAGTCATCAACAAATGAAAAATCAGAGAAAGATAATACTTTAAGAGCAGAAGCCTCAAAAAAAGTCTCGTCCAAAGAGCCAAAGCGATCAAAAAAGGAAAATTTGAAACCGATAATAGGTGTTGCAGAAAGAAAAACAGCGAAAAATCTCCACGAGGGTGAACAAAAGGAAGTGCAAATGTGGCCACCGCCATTCGACTTTATTTTCGATAGTACAATACATACTAACATTGTTCCAAGAAATTCGAACGATAATGACAATATTAAGGTATCGAATAGTCAAGAAAATCGTAGAAAATTTGAATCTTCTAATAAAACGAGGAAAGAAAGACATCGAGAAGAGAAAAGTCAAGTAAAACTTGATAATTCAAATGAAAGACCGTATGACTATTCTGAAAATATTTATGACCAAGGTTTTAAAAAGGAACTCGAATTTAGAACAGTTCCTGGAAAACGACTGATGATGAATAGGCCTATAAATACTGTGAGTTCAAATAGAACACATTTTGAGACGAAAACCGTGAAATCTAATCAAAATGATAATGATAGAAAAGAAATACCAGATTTTTTAAAGCGTTATAAGTATATTTCAAATAATAATTATAGATTCACAGAACGACCAAATATCGAAATAAAAAATTTTCCAGAGCTGCAGGACCCGAGTTCATTGAATTCTAAGAAATTTGAATCCTCGAAACGCAGTATTGAAAGAAATCAACCATCTTCAAAAAATAAAAAGCAGACAAATGTTAAAAATCGTATAATGCAAGATACTCCAGTTTCTCGACAGATGTTTGAATCAACGATGTTTCTCAAACCTGGAGAAAATTATAATTTGTTCAATTTTGGTGAACGTGTTTATGATTTCAATTATGGCAGGGGAAACGACAGATTGTCCGGAGTTTTTGACGGGAATAAAAAAATTGGAAACGTAGAAATAATTGGCTTGACCACGCCGCAACAGGACGTGTATCGCTATGACGAAAGTTTAACGAAATTCACCAGTGAACCGGAAAACAGAAGCGAGAAAGTCGGAGATTACGCGAATGGTGCTACCACTATAAAAATAGTAGCACAAGAACGCATCAATCCGAATGAACCAATTAGTTATGTCGATTATTCTCATATTTTATAACTTGTTATTACTTTCAAGCTAATTGTGCAATATGATCTATTTTCAATACTTCGTTTTTTAGTAATTTAACACGTCGAATTTAGAAATATTTTAAATATAGTAATTAAAGGAATTTAAAAGAATTTTTAAAATATTTATCAGTGTTTTGTTATATGATTCATTTGAAATACTTTTTCACTAATTTCAACATTTGTTACATTATAATATAGTGAAATCAATCATATTTCATGCTTTGTGCTAAATAATTGGAAAATATAATAGGGAAATTGTAAAATGATCCTTTTATCACGTATATATAGTAATTATAATTTAATATATTTACTAAAAATTAACCTACAAATACACATATGTATTTTGTGTATCACACATAATATATAATACTCAAAATAATTTGCCTAACTGAAAATCTCAAGTGTATATTTAAAATTATTTAGAACCCGAAAAAAACATTGATTTTTTAAACTACTCGCATATATATATATACGAGTTAAAATTTATATATATATATATATACACAAATAATTAATACGTCAAAAGATATTATATGATTTGTTATAGAAATTGCTATAGAAAATGTTAAATACTCAGTTTCGAAATAAAGTGTTGTAAGATGAAAAAAAATATTAATTTTTTGGTAATTTGAAAACAATATTATTTCCTTAACCTCTTTTCTATCGTCTTTGTATAACATAATAATTGAGATGAACGTATGGCAATTACAGAAATATTCTATAATATCGCATGTATGTTACAGGACAAGCGACAAGAAATGCAAAGACGCAGTGAATTGGAACACAAAATGACGGAAATTCTCGAAAATTTGAAAACCCGGCTGCTGGTCGAGTAATTCCTATCAAGATGTATACTTATATGTTTTCTGATTTAATTTTGTAATAACTAATGAGTTCACTGCATGAATATATTATTGAGATTAAGTACCTAAATTATTAATACTGAATTACCGAGTTAGCAACGTGCTATAAGAAATACATAATACGTACAAAGATAAATCACTTACCAACTTTTTGTCCTCCTGTGTTGTAATTCATATCTAGAATGACTAGAACTTATTCACTTAGTTCACTTATCACATAATTGAAACTATATCACTAATTTATTCGATTTTATTTAAGGAAATTGTAATTTTAATTTACGACGTGCAGGGGACGACATTTGATACAATGAAACTGAAATTTTGCTTTCGATAATCGAAATATGTAGAATTATCGAACGGAATTATCGAACTGAATTATCGAGATGAATCACCAAGTTCCATTCAAATATTGCGCCATTAGAGTGCAATGCTGTCGTTGTGTTGTTACTACGTTAAAACTGTTTGGTGGTTTAAAGAATAAATTATTGAACAAAAATACAACGTATAACATTAAATAATTAAATATTGCAGATTGTAATATCTTTTTTAAAATTTGACAATTAGAATATTACAAGGATGGAGAAATTCTTACAAAATATAGGCGTAGGGTTAAGATCTATTGATGATCCATTTTTCGAAGATTCATACAGAATTTGCAAAATTTTTCAACGAAAAGGTGTTACTGTTGAGGATGATGAAGAACTATGTCATGATATGTAAATAAAGATTTCTTTTATATAAACATTTATCATTGTGCATAACCTACAAATAACTGATTTTAATAAAATAATTTATTAATTTCAGTATAAAAGAATTCTCTTGTTACATTACTGGTTGTAAAGCAACATTCAATAAATTAATTGATTTTGAGATGCACTACAATAGCAATCATCGATATGTTTGTGCAGAATGCAACAAATGTCTACCAAATCCTAGATTCTTAGATATTCATATTCAAGAAACCCATGATAGCTTCTTCCAAGTTTTATCAACGAAACAGCCAATGGTATTTATAATCATTTTATTTCAATATACTGTATATCATACTGTTTGTTAATATTAATAATATCTTTTAGTATCAATGTTATGTTTCTGAGTGTGATTTAAAATTTAATACTTCATTTGAAAGAAGAGATCATTGTGTTAGCGTACACAAATATCCAAAGAATTTTAGATTTGATAATACTCCACATTGCGTAAGAGATAAATCAGAAGATAAAATGGATATTGATGAACCAGAGCCAAAGCGGAAGGAATCCAAGTCAAGAAAAATACAGTTAAATAAAAATCAAAAATCTAAAATGTTTATAGCTACAGCAAAAACTACAACCTCGACAAATGTCATTATCTGTGAAAGTCAATTAAACGCTTCAAATAATAATGCAGGAGCTACTTCGCTACTTTTTATCCCTAGGCAAGTACATAAATCATATACAAAAATACTTACTAAAAATCAATCTGGTGAAAAAGATGTGCTTGAAACAGGATGTATGATGGACTTGGCTAATACATTACCAAATACATAGTTGAAAATAATGTATAACTTTGGTTTAATGTTTTTTTATCATAAATATAATTTAAATATCATAACAATCTTTGTATGTACAATGAACCTTAGAAAATTTATTTCATTATGCCACGTATCTCCTATCTTATCCTCTCTTCTATTTACATATCTGCACTTTTAGTCTTTTTGCTTAATATACAAATAAACTTCTAAGTTTATTTATTCCGAGTCGCTTACTACATATAGAATACCTTTTACAATAAATTGTATATAAAAAAATTTTGGGCAAAGTTATCAGACATCCTACCTAGCACAATTGTCATTATCTTGGAAATGGCATTATAACAGTAAGCATATTTATATAATATAAAATATATAAAATGTATATTTGTATATATATATTCCTTCTAAATCCTTACACTATATTTGTTATATATATGACTGTATATATTGTCGAAATAATATTTCTGTTGCTATATATCAAATACTAAAGGCGAAATCTAGGCGAATTTAAACTATTAAATTATGCTAACGATTACAGAAAACATGATACTTATAGCATATTAGACAAATTTTGTGCAGACTCTTTGCATATTCTTTTTTTTTTTTATTACCGACGATTAATATAAAAGTAGCCTAGCTCAAATAAGCCATTAACTTGGCTGTTTCGTTTTTAAGTACTGAAAGTTCATATTTAAGTCTCTTATTTTCGTGTTCTAAAAAAGCTGCCCTGATAGCAATCTCATCTTCCTTGGCTCTTCGTGCGTCCCTAGAGCGTTTTGCGGCTTCGTTATTCTTTCTTCTTCTTTCTCTATAAGCTGCATCTTTCTCATCAGCAGTGCTCGTTGGCACAGGACTTTTCGTGACTTTTCTCATCTTTGTTATCATGCCTTCGTTCGATTGTTTCATCGTTTCCAGCATTCGCTTTCGAAACTCCGAATAAGCTTCGCTGGATTCTAGATCGTACACTAATTCGGTTCCTCCTATAGTGAGCGATAATGGATCTTTTGGATAAGCCTTAAACGGTCTTGTATTTTTTGCAATATCTATAGGCAAATTGTATAACGAATTTTTGTTAGAATCTGCAATCAACGTGGTGGGGGGGCTAAAAAATTGCTTTGAATTAATAGTTTCATTATTTGGATTCAATAATGTTGACAATATAGTAGGAATGAATGGAATCGAAATGTCCATTGGCGAAGTGGAAAAACCACCATTTTGCAATGGCGCGTCCGTAAAATTGTGAGCTGGCTCGTGTTCAATTTTTTTCGATGATTCACATTCGGAAGGTGGCGTTATTATAAATTTTCGAACCTCCAAAGAACTCCTTTCAGTGTTTGAAGAACGCTCAACTTGATCTTGTTGCGTTGTGTTTGTTTCGAGTGAGTTTGAATGTAAACTGAAATTTTCTGACTCCTTCGAGATTGTTGCTTTCTTAAAAGACAAGTCTAGTATCGAGTCAGAAAATTGCATGCTAGTATCTTCGTTAGAAGTGCATTCTTTTGCTTGTACATTATCCACCACCGTTTGGAAAAAGGGATTCATTCTGCAGTTTATCATCATCTGAAACGAAAAGTTTGAATGAAAAGAAAAAAACATTTCTGTGAACGTTTTTCATGCAAATGCAAATACTTGCTTGCTATGTTTTGAAAAGTATTGCATATTTACTGGTTATCCTCCAAGCGTTTTAAAAATGAAAATAATAATAAATAGATAATGATATAAATGGATACTTTTTAACTTTCAATTCTTTCAGTTCTCCAAATATGTATCAATTATACATTACTACACGTGGCAGTCACAAAAATGAAATGTGTAGCGGCTAAATAGAGATTCACGTGCTCGAATTAATGATAACAATCGTTTGAAAACGTGGGAAACTAACGGGAAGCGAGTGTAACAAATTATATCTCGATATTTTGAGGAGTAAGAATATTACGTTAATGAAGTCAAAACATTAATTTGTAGTTAAATAACATTTGTTATTTCGACGTGTTCCAAGATAAATCAGCCAATATTTACATTATACGAAATCGAAGTGTAATTTGTCTAACGAGGAATACAGTTAATTTGACGAGAAATCGAAATATAGACAACGTGTCGTCGAATAGACATTAGTGTATCCGTTAATTACGAAAGTTTGGAATTCTTTTATGTTTATCAATTAACATGGAACATGTGTCTTACTTAATAGTTAATCCGAGGTCACGCACCGGTCACTGATGTATCACAACAATATCACTCTATCGTAGTTCCAAATCGTGCACGTTTTCTTGAAGATTTTCTCGCAGTAATTATTCGAAACTAAAATAGTTTTTTAACGAATTTCGAGAATCGATTTTTTGGTAAAATGTGTTCACACGACGGTTCTTCAAAACCGTATAGAACGAGAGGGGGTGCAGTTTCGCTTATATAGTGCCCAACCCTTGTAAGAACTTGGGGTAGGAGAGAATCCCTTAGAAAATGGTAGGGAACGACAATCCTGGTGACCACAATGCTAGGGTCTGACTGGCACGCGTTCGCCACTACCTAATCCCGAAATGTTTATAGGACGACACGTTCACATGATTACGACTACGTAATCGCGTACGTAAGAAAATGAGTTGGGTTATCTATGATCGAGTAATTGATTGTATATGTATTTTGTTGGGCTTATATAGTATATCTTGTAATAAAAGGATCTTACAAGGGAATTTTTATAGTAATTGGATTTATTAATTATTTATTCATTTTTTTTAGATTTGTTAGTTATTTCTTCATTTTGTTGTTCATGTATTAACCTATTTCCTGATTATTTCTTAGTACTTCTATTACCTCTATTATACCTTGTTATCTTTCTATTTCTTTCTATTATAAATCTTCTGTCGTTCAAAACCAATTCATACAATGAAAATCACGCATTAAATATATTTAAAAAAAGAAAAACACTTCTACATTAAAAAAAAAGAAAGTAAGGTGAGGATTAATCGAACTTTAAATACAAAAATTACATAAGTCTTCCTTCAAATAAGTAAATCTTCCTTCGTTTATTACGTCGAGTTAACCAGTATAATCGTGGAAAATACTGGACATCCTATGAAATCAAAAGTTATGTCGATATTTACGATACTTTTGTAATTAGTTACCACCCTACCTGCCGTTGCCTGTCGTTGTACACAAAATAAATTACAGCGGTAAGTATTCGGAATAGGAATGGAACCTCGTTAAATTAATCCAGGCATTGAATTAGCTCTTACCTAACAAGGATTTTGGAAACTCCAAGTACCAATTGAATCTTTTCTTTCAAATCCTGTGTGACGTCAGAGACCATATTCTGTTTCTAACAACTAGTTCGTCAAAGGGTTAAGTGTTTCGACGATCGGTAGCTGCAAGGGCGACCCTCAACTGGCAGACCTGAGGCATCTTTTCGTGTAATGCTTACCCGTACAAATAGTGTGTATAGAATTACTATGCATAACCCTTTCGTGAACCTTTCCTTGACTATTTTCCGTAATATTTCGTAGTGATTTTTGTTTCTGCTTTGTACTGCATGATTTATGATCGCTACTACTGAAAGAAAATCGCGGAATTTGCATAAAATGCTCATAAATTAACTGGTGAAAGTGTTGCGACTAAGAGAAATTTGCTCGAAATTTGTGTGTCAAAGAAAAATGAGGAAAACGTCTGTACTCGACGATGATTGTTTTTTATATGTGATGGATTTCTTTGGTCCTAGCGGCTCGTTAGGATTGGACAACATATGGCAATTTTCAGAGCGTGTCACCGGAAGATGAACCTACTCTTTTCTTCAACTCGTGTTGATTAATGGTTCAGTTTTATGGCTGACTATGTAAGTTCATTAGTTAATCGTTACTTCAATTTTCATTTGAGCCTCCCGTAGCGTTTCTTTCTTTGATGGATTCCACTGTCTCTTAGGTAGAACGGGATTCTTTGACAATAGCATCGAGAGAATCGTTGAGGAAATCTGTTGGAAATTTAATGTCTTTTAATATTTTTAATTTATACATATTGTCATAAGACTAACTGAGCTCTACTTAAGACGATGAACATAAACATTTACAGTATGTCATTGAAAATTACTTAACTTTAAAAATTACTTAAGTTTATATCATACTAAAAAGTGATTGGATTGCACAAATTATATTTCTGGCAAGAATTTATTACAAAACTATAATGATTAATTTCATTTTTTGTAAATTCATATTTAAGGCTCTACAATGCCATATGTTGAATGCCACTTGAAAGTTATTTCAATTCATTCATATTTTTTTCATTCATATTTCATATTTAACAAACCTTCATTCCTTCGATTGTCACTATATCATTTTACTCTTCTTCATTGCACTATTGTATTGCTTATTATTGTACTATCCTATCTATTGATAATAATTATTACCTTCTATCTTAATTATTAGAATAAGAAATTTCTCTAAAAATAAATAATTTACCTCCTTTATAAGAAAATGCCATAAATAATTGTAAGTTCCAAAGTAAGTTATAACATAATCATCTTTTCTTTTCGTTTTTTAATATGTAGAATAGATCAGCATGCATTGTAAGCTTGTCAATTGTTTTCGAAAAATTTCTCTGCTCTCTTTTCTTCCGAATTCCCAAGAAAATTCATAGAAATTCGAGTGTGAGAAAAATAGGGAAAAGATGATGGACAACGAAGGTGTCCAGTTATGCTCGGTAGCGTAGACGTCTCATTATGTCTTGGTCCCAAGATCACGCCAAATTTAGTCCTCCATTTCATATCCCCGTTAAAATGACGTGCCGTCCATGGAAAAGCATCCTAGCGATCAATTCACTGCACCGCCTCCTTTCTCGTATACAAATTTTTGCTCTTTTGGCCACATAACCCACATTTCTATGGTGCAGGAGCAACTGCAACCCGTTATTTGCGATATTTTCTGTAGCCATCACCCGACGACAGATGAATGGATCCCCGTATTTGCATCTGCTCCTACCGCACCGAAACGTATATAAACCCTATAACGGTATGTCGATGCAAAATTTTCGCCATGATTCGATGTGGAAAATGTCTCAATTCACCGGCATCGTTGACGTTTTTTAAATAGTCCCGCTGTGAGTAATCAGTTTTCGTGTAAGGAGAATCGAACGAACAAGGAATGAAATACAAATTTTTCAATTCATGTAGTAGATATATCGATCATCGGACAAAAACAGGTAAAAGTAAAGTGTAAAAGTAATATAAAAGGAGGGGATGATATTCCAAAGATTTCTTTTTAATAGATTTAGCTTTATTGTTTCTGTTAAATTCGGATGTAAATTATATTTATTACGGATAATATTCTATTTTGATGTTTTTACTTCTTTATGATTCTGTTCCTCTATGATATTTCCTTTCAATACTTCGTGAGCAAACGGAGCGGTCCATAAGCCACTAGTCTAACTTTCAGTCTTGAATCTTTTTTCTTCGAAGTTTTTTAAACATTTGATTTAATGAAAGATTGTATAATGGAGTACCTCAGAAGTTTCTTCAAATTTTTTGGAAGCCTCAGACAATGTAAAACTAATACTTAAATATGAATGACTCAATTTTCCTATAATTTATTTTAGTTTTATAACTTTTTACTTCAAATTCGTTCACTTAAAGCAATTACATTAATAAATTTGTGCTAATGTCTAGAATCAGTAAATTCACGGTCTACGTGAGTTTCCGCGGTTAAACGTTCTAAATCGCTCGTGGGCACATCAATTACACAATCATCAGATTATCAATAGCTATGGTCCGGTTGTTTGTATATACTAGTAGATAACACAAATAGCTAGTAGAAAGCTTCTGATAAACCAGACAATTATAATCTTTGAACACAAATTGGTATGGTTGTAACTTTCACACAGATTTTTCAGATTTATGAAGACCATGATGTTTCACAATGATAATAGTTCTTAGAATCGGATTTACGTGATGTTTTTGATTGTATTTGTTTTTCGTTGAATAATACCCAATACAATACTGTAGAAGAGGTACATATAAGTAATATATAATATTATATTACGTAGTAGAAGTAGAAGAAGTAATATTAGCAGGTAAAAGATATAGATATCCAATAAAATGCAATAAGATATTTCATATTTCATGTATATACCGCTCGTTAAAAGTGTCAAGCTTGCTAATTTTTAAGAAGGGTACAATATCGCACGAGGAACGTTCAAGATTATATTCAACCCTATGCACCTCATCGTCAACTCTATAAAACGATGCTATTTTAATAAAGTTACTAAGAATAGTCGAAAATTGTCTATAAGAGTGTACTTTCGCATGTTCTTCGAAGGATTGCATATGAAGTAAGTTCAGAATTAGACATTAAGAATCTTATCCACCGAATACAATTGTTTCGAAAGAAGCTTTTACCATAAACGTTTATATTACATATGTTATCACATATTTATGTTACATATAATGCAAATTTTATTCCTATTCAGTTTTTATTTATTCATATATGTTATATATTACTTTAAAAATTATAAAAAATTTATTAACAGATATTTCATCTTATATTTGAATCAAGATTATTATTAATTTTTTATATAAATATAGAACGAGAATATATATATAACGATTACTTTTTCGGTTTTTTTCTTTTTTGTATGGGAAATATCTCGACTTATTAAGAATCTTGAAGAAATTTACAATCCTCTCGGTAGGAGATCTCAGGGTGTGACTTCGTTCTCGAACAGACATTAGTCCTTTTAATAGTATTCGACACCAAAGCTTTTTGAGAAGAGAGATGCATGAAGATGTATGCGGTGAATGTCGTTCGCAATAATTACTTCTCAATTTATCTTGCGGTCGGACCACCGACCAAGTTTAGCCAACAGATTTTCAAGATTTGCTTGCATCCGGTCCTCGGCACGTCTCCTTCCCCCACGAGAACTCTTTTCTTTCCACGAAAGCTTTTGCATTTCGTTCTCACTGTATCACGAGACACGCCTTTGGGCAGATTCTTCTACAAGGAATTTTATTCATCGACCAAGTAGTCTCCTTTCAGAGATGGCTTCAGATGAATAGCCTTCGCTATAAACACATTACCAATACGTCTTATTTACGACAAGGGGCGCCCGAGTTTGAGCAAATGTCTGAGAAACTAGCTTGTAGGTGGAACAAAGCTTTTGTTATAGGAGGATTAAAAACAGTTCTTCTTTCTCTAATAAACTTTATCAGTCCCTCAAACTTATATCTTATTACAACATTATTTTTTACGATGTATACGGTAGTAATTTTTATAAAATATAAGTATGGAAATATCCACCGATTGCAAGATTAGTTGAGTAATAGTAAGTATAATAATAATAATAAACAAGGTATTCGAGGACAGAAACATTTACGAACAGATCGGTCGGTATCTCATTACTAAGCTGTACAATTACAAACAAAAAAGATTTGAATGTCTCTCTATTTCTAGAAAGAGAAAAGGTCAAAAAGGTTTACATGCTATTTATTTAAGAAGCCTTCGAAAAAATAATGCTGTCGTAATAATATTCGTGTATTGTTTACGCTCTTACGAAGATCATCGCTCCCCCCTTTCCCCATTCCATAAGCTTTTATAAACTAGTAACATTCTCTCCATACTTTCTCTGTCTAAGACCTGGGTTCCATCAACCTGGCAAATACTTTCCAATTTTTTAACAGAAAAGAGAATGATTAAAAAGAGATTTATCAGGACATTTCGCAAGTGACAAAAAATGCATAATTATTACTTGATAATGGTTACAACTATTGATATGGTTACAAAAATAACAAAACGGATTTCACGATATGAAACGAAGGGCTAACTATTACCAAATGCTAATAAGGAATTTTTTCTTGTATTAGAGCTAGGTAGACGCAAATTACACAATGAAACTTTGGATTACCTGCATACGATGATTTCATAACGACATCATCAAAAATATAATGATGTAATTTGTTTTTACTATATTTTTGTAGAGTTGCCTCATAACAAAGCGAAGAGAAAAACTGTAAGAATTTGAAAACTCGATTACATCGCAATGAATTAACATCGTCTAACTTTGAAAATGGTTCAAATTACCTAATAGCACCTTTACGCAGCAAAAATACACTTCTCACTACCTTCAGGGTTTTTAGTGTACGGATTAAAGTAATAACTCGTCATTTTTTATTTTTTACGACAGCTTGTTCCTTTCGAATATTTGCAGAGTAGTTTTTATTAGTTTTATATAATATAAAATTACCTATTAGGTAAGAACTGTATTTTTACGAAGTCCTTCGGTTATATTTAAGATATTTGTTGCCGATTTAGGTTTTAATTAGCTTTCCACGCATTTTTTTTTTGAGCCTGCTGTTTTCTTCACTTCTTCTTCAGGTACCTTCCTTTTGGGATAATCTACTCATAAAAAGCTTAGAGTTCACAGAAGATTGTAAAACTATATAGAATGCTAAAACTAAATATTTAAAAATTATTTATGTTTTGGGATATACGGGTCTAAAAAAAACAGCAAGCTTAACATGCTAGAAGCTCAACTAGGTCTTCGTGTTCTTTCACATTACCGAAGAACGAATCATACATGGGAAATGAATCTAGGATCCATACTGCACCATCGTCAACCCCTTCAATCGTTGACCATTGTTCAGGTTCTCATTTCATTTACTCTTCCATTCTTGTAGTATATTTCTTTCCCAATCTAATCTTATTTTATAAAAAAGTCTCATATTTATGTCCAATAATATTATCACAAATATATATTCATAATCGTGTAACGCCTACCACTTGCGTTTATCGACAAGATGAGAAAGAGTATATTTTCCTGGTGACTATTTGAGGCGAGGCAAAGTTGAGAACCGTTCTTTTGAAAATACCGGGATGTTGGTCAGCATGTCATGTGGCCAATAGCCAGTGGCCGCGTGGGTGGATGCAGGGTGCAGATGCAAGAGCAGACCAACCCTTCCGTAATAACGTGGAAAGAAGGGAACTGTGCTACGACCCTTCTTTCCGCATTGTGACATGTCGATATAGGAGAATATACATTGTGTTGGTGTTCGCCCATCTCCTAGGACGGCGCATGGTTCAGCTAACGGTAAATGTACGGTAAGGAACGGCACTCGAAAATGTGTGTCAAAAGGCCACAATTTGTGGGCCGCTAGATTCTAAAACCGTGATTTCGACGAACCCTTTCTGTCTTTGTTCGATTGAATTCGTGACAGTATCAGGAAAATTTTTACGATTGATAGCTATCTGTAATTGGAATTAGGATTGAGATCACAGCAGGAAAATATGATAATGCATTTCTTATTTTTTTTTTTTACAAAATATTTTAAATATATTTTATTAAACTATTCTTGTTTGTTAACCAAATTGCATACAAGTCAGAAAATCAATAAAAATGGAGTTGGCATGTTTCTCGTCTGTGATCTTTAATTATAAATCAAATTAAATTGTTGTTTTAAATTAACTGCAAAAGCTTATTTTAATTATCATTCATTGTACGCTATCACATATTATATAGTATAATATAGAAAGAGAAGATTTTTACAAAAGTTGCGATAAATTGTGTAACTAAGCAGTTTTCTTTACTACTTGAGGTAGATCATACTTGCTGCGAATGCATCTGATTTTAACACCTGGAGTATCCTTTATCTTTCCTGCCCGACACAGAACGACGTTATGCTCTTGAAGATTGTGGCCCTCGCCTAAAACAATAAGAAACATAATTATTATAATATTAATATATAAAATGATTAGGAGGTATTATATTTAATGAGGTGGTTATAACGTGTAGGTGTATTTAATAAAGTAACGAGTGGATGAATTTGTAATAGTCAGATGTATTAAAATAAGTATAAGTACAAATATAGAGATAGTGTATAGATTTAATCGTCGCTCGCTCAATGCTATCATACCAATCGTAGAAAGGATAATAATACTGATATCATAGGGAGCACGTTCATACATTTATATCAACGGACGTTACCACAAAACGTTAACCTTTTTATGTAACTCTGGCTAAAGATTAGAAGAAACAGCAATAACAATCTATTCAATGTTCTTTTGTTTCTACACCTTGTAACCCAAAACAAGGTTTGTATTCAAAGGCATAATAATATGGCCAGATTTGAATTTTCCATTTCAACTTAAAGCTTTTTCTACGGCCATGTGCCGCTACATAAATATCTTTTTTTCTCGTGCTTAGCATATTTCTATAGTAGTTCTATAATATGAAATATAAAATGTACTCACCTGGTACAAAAGCGACCATTTCCTTGCCGGTTGATAAGCGGACGATAACGCATTTTCGATTCGCAGAATTAGGTTTTTTTGGCTTTCGAATTACAGTTTGCATGACTACGCCTTTTGCATATGGTTTCCCATCTAAAGGATTTTTCTTCTTCGTATATTTTTTGTACGATCCAAATAGATGCAACCTTGTTAATGATGATCCGAGTCTTATCTGTAAGCCTAATTTAATTAAATACATACTTATAACGTGAGTTTGATAAAACAAATATAAAGTAAAAATAACAAATTAGGAAAACAATTTAGAATTTTTTTTCAAATAAGCTATTAATATGAAACAAATTTCTCTCTCATTCAATATATTCTAAAAATTGATAGACTCCTACTGTTTACTACATTAAGGTATGTTTTTCCTTTTCCCTTCCAATAAATATTCTGATTGAATAAAAATGAAATATCTGCGAATGCTTGTGACGAACAACTTTGTAGAGCGTAACACGTAACTTTTATTTTCCCCCCATTTCTTGAGTAGTTTTGCCTTTCTCTCGCTCGCGTTCCTTTGTCAAAGTTTCAAAGATAAAAACCTGTATTTACCAAACGAAGAGGACGTATTAGGCTTCATGTGGTCGTCCGAGGAAACACCCTTGGTTTCCAAAAAAGTCTGAGGGAAATAAAAGGAGTAGTTGCGAAGCAATTACAGGCGTGATTCTCTTATCTTCGAGACATGTATAGCCGTAAAGGGAAAGTAATTGCTCGGTGAATGGGCACAATTGGATTTTCACTGGAAATTCTTCGATTACGTAACGACAAACCGGGCCCAATTAGCGTCGAGCCTACTTTTCGGTGACGAAATTACGCCCAGAGACACGACTTCTTAACTAATTGTCGATCTCGATAAATTAGGAAACGTTGAGCAATGATTGCCTCGCGAGAAACTATTTACATGTAAAAGAAATAGAAGATCTGAAATAGAAAAGAAATAGAAAAATCTGGACATAATTTCTTCGAAAATAATTGTTCAAAATACTCGATAAAATTTTTTTGGAGACAGTTCTACAAAGATCTCAATGCAGTTTCTTTGAGAATAATTATTTGAATGTCTTCATATAATAATTCCTTATTTCTCTCGGGATAACTTTTCAAAAATTTCGACACAATTTTCACGAGAATTGCGTGAATGGTATGAGAAAAAAAAATCCTACAACATGACTAAGGATTACGACAAGGAAATAGTCCCCAAGGATGACCATGTCCTAGTCAAGGCTATTGTCAACGAAGTCTGGAAAAATAGGAGACCCACTGCGTGGTAACAGTACGGAGAAACTGAAAACTCTTTCGCAAATAATCTTACGAACCGAGGGAAAAGAGGGTTGCCGGAGTTGATGGAATATCAAATATGACGGACGTTTGACATCTGCAAGCCGCTCGTCCAAGTCTAGACCTTTTTCGCTGAAGCGTGTATAAGCTTATTAAGAAACATTGTTACGACGCAAGGTCCATCCATCTTTGTACAAAACGCTACGATCCATGAGATCGCGTAATCTGAAAATGAACAACAATTTACTGTTTGCAAAATTGGAAACAATAAACAGTACATAGTGAACAGTACATGAAATTCTTCGATTGTCTTCCTCTATCTAATTCTTTAAGTCGAGTAGTTATGATATTATGTATGTATGCAAATGGAAGTAGTAATTACAGTCACAAGACTAATGATTATAGGCTAACACGCAATTAATGTTTGCCTGGAGATAATAGACAATTTGTTGGAAAAAATTCATATCAGAAGGCGAAAATACTTTAAAATAGAAGAGTATTATGAATAATAAATTACCACCTGCATGCCAGTCTTCAAAATCATTTTATGAAATTTTTAATCATTTTATGAAATTACATAGAGGAGTGAAAGATACTTTAGAAACAGAGAAGATACGTTAAAGCGTCTTCTATAATTTTTCAAAGAAAGCAGCAATAATAAAATATCAATAAAAAGTTCCCTATAATTACATCGAACATTTCAATTTTCCACGAAAGATTCTAAATATTCGAAACACTCTCAAATCATCGTGCAGAATCTGTTGTTCACAGTCGTAAGAAAGAAATTCGAAGAAATTGGCCTAAAACATTCTTAAATCCGAGAGATTCGTAGTCGAAGTAAAATATCAACGATGACACGACAATTTCGTGATATTTCCTTGGTCGTTCATGGAAGTCCACGATTTAACAGGGTCTGTTAGTCGAGAATGTGCCATTGTTGTTCATTTCGAGATCTGACTGACCACCGTTCTCCAACACGACAGATGTCCAAGCCTGTTGCTACTAATCCAACCTAACTCGGACTTAACTAGTGCAAGAGACCAGCAGAACCTATTATGCATAGAAGGCAACCCTTTTTCTCGAAAATCAATACGCAAGATTACATTGCGAAAATTCACAACGTCGTAGTTGCGCCTTTGTTGCATACACGGTGCCAAGAATCTATCACTCGCTAAATCCGAGGCTTATCTTTCCGGTTGCGACTGTTTAGTGAATGAAATAAACAACTGGTGTAATTGGAAACTGATAAGAAGGCCTTGCTCGGAAAACAAACATTGTCCATAATCTGAAAATATTGGGATTAGTCGAGTTTCAAGTTTAGTTTGAATTAAGGATCTCATTCATTTATGGAAAAAAGGAAAACAGTGAAAAGTGAATAGAAAGACGTTTTTTATATTAGAAAAGGAAGAAAGATAGTGAAACGTGAGAATGTTTAATAAAATTAATGAAGAATATTGTAGAAATTGTAATAGTTTGTTCATGATGTTTGTATTGAGTAAACTAAAGCATACTTATAATTGTACGAGTAATTTTTTACCACAGTTTGCAAATTTTATAGTTATAGTTTTGCATTTATCATAGAAATACAAATTTAGTAAGGAAATTGAAAAATGGAAAATTGCACCCAAAATGGAAGAAGATGAATACGATGATAATAATCTATATAACATATACAACATATACACTTAAAAAGATAATATTGCATGCAATGATTTAAAAAAAATAAAAATGTGTCCAATGATAACATCCGTTCCTAATTGTCGAGAACGAAACTATCCCACGAATGGTCCATTGTATCGTCGCGAAAACTGGGAAAATGCGGATAACAGTCTTACTGCAGGCTGCATCCTTCACAGGATCACATCTGACAACTGGTCAACAACAAATGGACACGTCACCCCTCCGATTCTCAGCGATTTTCGCTGTTGGCCGAGGAAAAGCTTACTTTCTCTCATTCGTGTCCTTTCTTGTGTAGTAGCCGGATCCCTTTTTGCATTTTGAGATGTCTCTTCTTTCTATTTGTAGGCATCAAAGAGGTAAAGCGCTGCGTGTGCTTTTGCATGCCACGCGCTTTTTCGCGGACGAAGAATAAGGGAAGAAAATCGTGGTCCCTTTTTAGGTCGACCACCCCTTTTACTGCATTTACTCCGTTGAGAAAACGGAGATACCGATCTTTCGGAAAGGCTTACAGAAATTCGAGATGTCACTCGAATTCCTATGAAATTGTCTGGCCTGGTTACACTTATGGAAAGTGCAAATAATACCGATGGACCTTCACACGATTTCACGTAAATGGGTCAATGCTGGTTTTGGTTTGCTTCAAGCAAAGCCCTTTTCATCGATATTTTGAAAAACTTCTGTATTTTTCCAAGCGTTCCAATTATTTTTGTTGAATATTTAGGGTTTTGATATTTGCTTACAGTATGATTACGAATTCTTTTACTAACAGCTATTAATAGCAATTTTTTATTTAGTAGGAAATTGAAATTGAGAGATTACTAAGTTCTTATTAATTGATAGATATCTTATTCTGCGATATATTATATATGTAATATTGTCTTTGATTTATAAAATATAGCTTACCTTGTATCAAGCTTCCAATATATGAGTTAGTAGTAGTCAGCACATTTCCTATTCAGAAACAAGAATATTATTTTTATGTTATTACAATAAATTATGTTCTAAATTAATTTTTCCCAATCATAGCCTTATAATATATACTTAGAACTCTGTTAATTAGGGGAATAATACCTTGAATTCCAGGATATGCACATAATCTAGTTAACTGTAGTTTGTTAGCTGTGAAACAAATATATTTTCCATTAAAATCATGTATAAAATTAATATTTATTAAAAAATACGCTAAAATAGCAAGCAAAAATTGATAATTTGGAGTGATACAAGGATTTATTTCTGACAACAAGAACTAATTACTTTTAAATAATATTTATGGTATGTATATAAAATTAGGGTCATAAAAAAATATGAATTATTATTGGTAAACAAAAATTGTGATATTTTCTATTTGGATAATTTAGGTTAGAGGTTAGGTTAGGTTAAGTTAATTCTCTGATATAGTAATCGTACCTATGGTGGAACTTGTAAGACAAGATCTAGCTCCGCTCACCATACTTCTTACTAAGGAATTCATGATTGTTCTAACTTTTAATTGATAACCACACAAATTTATAAAATACAACTTTGCATCTACACTCTTACAATTCTATCTAGCGACAAAACATCGAATCTCGTTACGTCACCAGAGTGAGGATAGATAAAACCCATTTCTACATTATCTTTATCTGGGACACGAACCCTATGACTGTTCATTAAAAATGTTAATAAAAATAATCAACTCTTTCGTTAAAGCTTCAAGAATCTTAAAATTAATTTTATTAAAGTAGGTTATGATATATATTCAAAATTTTACTTAACGGTTAATTACATATAGCGTATGGGGTATAACAGGGAAACAATAATAACACTGATTACAAAATTATTAAAAATTTATTTTATGGTTTGCAGTACAAAAGCTCCTTTCGCCATAAAATATGTGAAAAGACGCAATACCATAAGATCAGAAATCAGATCAGCCAGTTAACACTGGCTTTTTCACCATCCACCGTGTCCTCTGGAGAGTCCTCCAAGACCATGTCCTCCAAGACCATGTCCTCCAAGACCATATCCTCCAAATCCACCGCTAGAGATACGGATGCTTTTGGTGACTACCGGAACGCTGTATGATACACTACTAAGTCCTGTAAGTAAAAAAATAAAAAGAATTTTTTGTCATATTAGTAAACTGACAAGTTACAAGTCATAGATCATCTTTATAATATAAATATAGGAATTATCAAACATATCCTATTGTTTAGAGAACAGGAGTAGCCCTTGCAGAAATTAGAATATATAAGATTAGAGTAAAATTTTCTGTATCGTCACCTCCTCCATGACCTAAGCCACCTCCATGACCTAAGCCACCTCCCAAACCATAGCTGATGCCTCTCTTCTCGATTACCTTTTCCTCGGATTGGGCATACAAGGGAGATGCCAAAGCGAAGATAGCAAGAACAATCTGAAAATAGAAAGTTAACTTGTATGTGATAATCTTGCAAGTATACTTCGTAATACTAGTCTAGCCTATATACTTCGACGTAAACACCTAAGTTCCTCGTAAAATATAAAATTATGCTTTCCTTCGAAAATGTAATTTTGTTAGTTAATAGCTTTGTTTAATTATGTTTAATACCAATCAAATATTTCTTGCTGCTTTCAATGAGTAATTCAAGGTATTAGGGTAAATTCCAGGTATTAGATCCTTATTTGTTAACATCGTGTACGTAGCATATACATTTAACCACTAATTAAAGCGAAGCAGTAATTTAACATTATTATGAATAGGTAGTATAAAAAGATAAAGAGTACAACTTCAAAGGAATTACTCACGAGAAATTTCATGTTGCTAGTGCAATGTAATGTGTAGCGACGGTTGGTTCGCGACTGAAACTGATGCAGTTCGGATAGAATACATCCCTTTTATACTATTCGAGCCTTTTTCTTGCGGTATCGCATCCCGGCGAAGTTGAATTACGCGTGTGTGTGCACTTGCCTACACGCCTTTCTAATACGTTGTTTTCCCGTCGCTGTCTTGTCACGAAAATTTTTCAACGCGAGGCTACCAGCCACCGCGATGATATTAGCCGCACGGTACCGTCAATTCTGTTGGAATAAAATAGGTCAATTGTGAAGATTAGTAATAGATATCATAAAGAAATCGTCATTCATACGCGAAAGGAATAGATTTGTTACTCTTCCTGGTTTTGAAATCGATTTGACCGCTCGAAATTCAAGCAGTCGTTACCACCAAACTTAGACAGTAACGTATACAGGTTCTCTTGCGCACACGAATTTTTAATTAAAGAAATCGCCAAGTGTTACGTTGATTATTTTCCTTTCTCGAGTAAACTTCTCGTATGCCTAGTACCACGTGCTATTATTATTATTACTATTATTATAAAATATTATGATAAGTAATATTTTTAAAATTACGGGAAGAGTGGAATAAATGTATTCAGACAAGTTTGATAACACGTGCGACAAAGTACTCAACTGTAAAATACTCTTGTAAAAACTAAAGCGATAGCTTATCATGTTCTTCTACTCTTATATAGTATTATATTTACGGTTAGCTTAAGGATGGCATCGGATGCTCCAAAAGTGGATGAGCTTCTTTGACATGTCGCGTGTACGATGACCCTTTCTCACTCGATCCAGTTGGCACATCGGTTAACAAGAATTTCAATACGAGACGTTAGCTCGTATTTTCCGCGCATCTCGAATTTCATCTATACTGTGTGACTTTCACTGTTACAACGTACTAAGAGGACGGTTTTCGGTTGCATCGTTACGTAAAATTACGAATGCAAATTTTTATGTTGCATCTTATGGTTACACTTCCTCCCTTGAGTGTTGCGTAGGGACATCGAGTAACAGCGAATTGGACTAAATATTCTGCGTATGAAAAATAGGGATATTGAAGTGACACATCATTATTTATATATTGAATTTATTATCAAAGAATTGCACTCTCTATGAAAAATTATTGCAAATATTTCCTACATCAAATCAGAAATCTTTGTTACGATTATCCTTCTTCTAACACGACTTTTTAAATGAATTGCTGCCACGTTTTCTTACAATTTACACTATCTAATATAAAATGAGTTTTTACACCCTTTATTGTAAGGATTATGGTAAGAACAAGTTTATACTGTTCAAACATATTTTCGTAAATTGAAATTCGAACCCGTATATCATCATGCAGAAGCGCTAGCGATTTAATATATAGGATGCCATCTAAAAGCACTATTAGGATCTCAGACATGGTCCATTTCAATATCACGAAAGGACATTGATGAATGAATTCGTGATTTCCAGTTGCACCTATATTATATCATAACTTCAGAAAATAATTATTAAAATGATCCCCTAAATTCATCGAAATATATATTTGAATTTCAATATAAGAGAGGACGATTTTTCAAATAGAGAATAGAATACCTAATGAAAAGGAAAAGTTTCATTATTCAAAGTTTTGTAAACAACTTTCAAAATGCAATAAATATTTGCCGTCAGAACGATTCCATGCAATATTTTCTGATTGATTAATGGCTCGCCCAATATGCATCGCCGGTTTTAATATCATGTGACTCAACTCTAGAGCTCGATAGGAATCTGAAAAGCAGAAGATATAAAGGTAGGTTGATTTAATCGGCATTTTTCTCGTTTGTTTCGTTGTAAAAGTAATTATATCATTACGATTACGTAAACAGAACGCAGTCGGTAGAAATTGAACAAATTTCTTATAAGTTTACACATGTGCATATTACTAAGTGATTAGTTTCGAAAGGTATCAGAGATCGCGGACAGGGTTATTGTGCAAGATCGATGAAGAGGGTCGCACTCCGCATCATTAGATTGATACCCGGTAATTTGATAAGCGGCTAACTTCGAAATTGCAATCGTGAGCTAAAACGAACCGAACCGTGTAAAGCCTGATAAATTACGGCTACGTTTTACGTTCATTGGCTGTGGTGATGTGTAGCCATTGGGGTTCTGGGACCGTTCTTCTTCTTAAAGTACGCCAGTCGACCATCCGAAGATAATTTAAACTTATAGTACGCAGATTCTAATAAATTTACGAGTACATATATTTTCAAAGATTTTTAATACATTTCATTTGACGTGACTTGACTACAAATTTAAATGATACATTTTATATGACAATCACATGAAATGTGGAAGAAGTGATATATTTAAGAATTATTTTTAAGAATTGAATTAATATGAGTTAATATGAGATGAATACCTTCGTTTTTAATATCGCGAAAATATTTTTTGTTTTATAAAGAAAATAAGAAAATATATAAGATAACAGGGTATGTAATACGTATAACAACGGTGTCAAAGGAGGATAATGATTTTTAGTGGAAATTTTGTTATCGACAGAAAAGAATACTCATTAAATAGGCAACACAATGACCGATAGATGGCACGACAAGGTATTGAAAATAGTGCTAGAGTATTGGTGCTAACCTTTCCGAAGTTATTTAATAAGTGTCAGAAAGAAATAATAGTCATAGTTATAACGTATGAAATGTTATCAAATTGATTTATAAGATTATACATATATTTCTTTTATTAATAAAGCTATATTTGTTTTGATTACTACTTTGCTATAAATATGTTACGATTGAGTATTCTACAAAGTGTAAATGGAGCAGTTTTAAAATTAAACATCAACGAAAATAGATTTTTAACCAAATGTATGAATAATTTAAAGACAAGCAGTTATCAAGTTATCAAGTTATCAAGACAGCAAGTTATCAAAAACAAACAAATTAAAATCTGTAAATGAGTTTAAAGTAATGGTAAACATAAAATCAGTATCTATTTTTGGTTCTGAGACAGTTGAGAATTGTGGAATACAATGCATTGAAGATAATGAAGATTTAAAAATTCCAACTGTAACACACATTGTTAGCAAAACCATGTCTCCCAAAGTAAAAGCTGCTTTAGAGAGGTGGAAGAAAAATATGATTGATATATATGGAGAAGAGCGTTTTAAATCATACTGTAAAGGCATAACATTTGTATGATGAAAATGAGAATTTTAGATATTAACAACTGTTATGTATTTTAGGTATATTGAATAGTGGTAAATTATTTCATTCTTATGTACAAATGATGTTTTCAAAGAAAGAAATTGAAATTCCACCTTTTATCAAACCATTATACCTTAGTATAAAACCATTATTGAACGATATGAAAATTTTTCATAGAACTCAGACAAATGTGATACAACATTGGGATACAAAAGTGTCATAGATTGTATTGCTTCCTTTAGGTATAACAGAGATTGCCTTTATCGTTACTAGGAAGTATAACTTATCATGTGGTCATCAGTATAGTACGCTAGTTTTTAATTTGAAAATTACATTTTTGTACTTTAAAATAGTATTTGTTTAGAGGTAAGACATATTTAATCGACTGGAAAAAGTCAGGGAAACGGCAAACATCGCTTGCAACAACTTATGATGCACCTATACAAGTTGCTGCTTATATTGGAGCTATTAATGCTTTTAATGAATATCCATTTAAGGTAACTAACCTTTTAGAAGTAATATATAAAGACATCCAAATAGTTTTATGCAAATTATGTAATTGCACTAATAGATAGGTAAAGGTTTGGTTACTGTTGCTTATACAAATGGTGAACCTGCAAGTATTCATGAATTGAAGGATGACGCCTTACAAATAGCATGGAGAGAATGGTTGAATAAGTTGGAACAGTTTCATGCAAGTTATTACAAAGGTAGTTTAAATACTTAATTTATATTTGTAAATTAAAATATGATACATATTATACTACTTATATATTTCACTGAACAAGTTTCATAGTATTTTTGCATAAATAAAATCATTATAAAAGATCATATAAAAAGAGAAAGGTGTTTCTTGCTATATACTCTGTACTGTTATCTTATTCAAAAATAAAAAATAATAATTTATATTAATTCCATTTAATATTACAACTTCTCTAACTTTTTATCAACATTATTTAAAAAAATAATCTTTTGTGATATCAAAGTAGAATAGTCATTCAAACAAATTGCATGAAAATTAGTGCGAATCAATTTCTCTTTATTTAACAAAATTGCATAAAAGAATGTCCAGAAAAAACAACCCATAATATTTAATCTTGAAAATATAATTAAATTACGATTTTCATAATAAAATTCATTCTTATGAATTTTGTTTTAAATATCTATATAAAAAGCGCTATCTTTCCAAATAATTCCTCGTGTCTTTTAAATATGTTAAATACCTATTAATATCCCAATCAGTTACAAAAGTTATTACATAATATCTTCTTCTCGAAAATTATCGTTTAAATATAATTTACCATAAATTGCTGTGCTAATAATCGTAACAGAGCCTACCTACGAAAGGTATCAAGAACGTTCCATACGTACGGAGTCGCTTCCCCACCTGTCTACGTTGGTTAACATATAGCAATTATAACTTGGAGCCAGCCACCCTCCGTAGGGCGCGACATTGCCCAACTCTCCGTTACAGGCTCTTATAAGCATGATGCGCAACCCTTCGCATGCCCCTGGGAACCGTAAACTAATGCTGAAGCTATGTAGCGGATACGTATCTTTCATTGTATTTCGCCGTATTTGAATTTTCGAGTAATTCTTGACCATCCAGATTAGCGTGGCATATGGCGAAAGTTAACTACAGCAGCAGACGTCGAAAAGCTTGTTTACGAATAAGCTGATAACGAAATGACGCGATTTTGTTGTGTTGTTTGCTGCTTAATTGGCGTTTAATCTGCTCGTATTCGTGCATATAATCTCACGGGTACCTTTACGATACTTATATGGAATTTCGGGATAATAATGCTGCTGTTTATTCATTTTACATTAAAATTAATTATTAGAACGGTAATTAATGAAATTTACAATTAGTAACTAGAATTACAAGTAGCATTAATACAAAAATGATTGGAAGTAATAAATCGGAAAGGAATTCTGTTTCATATATTAACAATAATTCTTGGTTACAAATAACAAAAATTATATTGGATAAATATTTAAAAGAATGTAATTGAAGATTATTACGTTATTTACTCTGTTCTCTGGACTCAGCATTGATAAATTTTCGTTCATTTTGATCATTACGAAATATTCAACGGATTATAAAGGGTGAAAGGTTTAATATAATGGAAAATCTAACGGCAGTAACTTTGAATATATTATTCAAGAGATTAAAATAACAGATAAAGTGAAACATGTCTTAAAGACCAAGATAATAATAATTATTCAATAATAAATACGACAATCCTTTCACATTAGGGTATTTGTTAACATTTTAAGTTGTGGAATAGTGTAATACATTCTAAAGTTCTTTGCATCAGTTTCAAGATAAAAAGAAGATAAATCCAAGCAATTGTTATTTCTTTTGGATAAAACAGACGTGTAATTTTCTATTGTCCTTTGAATTAATTAAACGATCGCTCGAAGAAAATCACGGAGGATACTTTGTAGCTGAGAATCTTTCTCTTCACAAGAAACTGGAACTATTTCGACTGAAATTATGAAAAGCGTTCTTATGAGATTTACGTAGTTGTCCCAAGATAAGAAGGCTGTTTCCATTTCTTTGCGTGGATGGCAACTCGGCCAACTTGTAATCTCAGCACGCGATGAGCCGGAACACAAGTTCGTTCTTGTTCATCGTCGTCTACATTGCCAAGGGTGTACCACGAATTCGCTGAATTCAGCATATCCGTACTATCTTGCATTCTTATGTTTCTTTCAGAGGGGATGAGACACTTGTTTGCCCCGTATGCTATCCTTTTCTTTCTCGAATGATCTGGAGAAAAGTGAATCATCCGAAAGCTTTTTACCGTAAAGAGTGGCGACATGGAGTGAAATTGAATTTTCTCATGAATGAAAGCATGGATAAAGCTCACATACTATTACTGTTTTCCTTATTCATTGTGGCAACAACTTTTAACCCTGACGTGATTTTTAAATTTTTATGTTTCGATCTTTCAAACATTTGCAATATTTTAGGAAGATGTTTAACATAACATTGAAACGAAAAATTATGCATACTAATGTATTAGACCGCAGATGTTTATGCATTTATGATAAATTTAGATATACAAGAACGTATATATACATATATATATAGTCGTAAATTGTATTTTTTTCTTCTTATTTTATATATATATATATATATATATATATATATACTTACTATATATATATATATATATATATATATATATAGTAAGAAGATATAGTAAGAAGAAAAAATACATTTTACGACTGTAAAAAGGATATGACGTATTTTTATTCAAGACATACGTATACACAATATCTTCAATTTTCGTTGCTAAAGTATAGAATCATAATTTACAAGTAAAATTAAGAAAGAGATATAGTAAAATTATGCTGAATATTAATAGGTGAATTTTTAATCTATTGCAGTCTGTATTTTATACGTAATAGTATTATGTAAATGCAGATATATTACACACGGTCGATTTTTCATATCCTACGATGCAGAATCCGCTGCTACATGTATTTCAAACTACGTTCAATATTCATTTATAACTCTACGATCAAGCAGAGCTTCATATAACGTCTTTTTTCTTATTTTCATTTATGTATAATTATTCTCTTGTAGGTTGACAGGCAGATCGAAAACATTCCGCATAATACTATTAGCTTTAAGATTTTCAGAATAGAAAATACAGCTGAAGCGATTATTCAACGTATTTGATGTCTAGTCACAGTTATGGTTGTGTTATAAGGTAGATTCTAAAAATATTATGCTATAGAGTACTAATGTGCTTAAGGCGCGTTCGGTAGAAAGATAATCATATTTTCGGATTAGACGTTTAGCGAACAGTAGCCACGAGACTGTCCTAAATCTTCTAGCTAATCCTTGCTGATCCTCTCGTAACAGGGACATATTTTCATTGGTCGGTCAACCCCTGGTGTGAACCACCCTCCTTGAACGAGATGAGTTATGAAAACGATAACTTTTACAGAGGGAACCTCCTACGGTTATATCTGTCGAGACAGCAACAAGCTGTAGTTCTACACATTAACGAATTTATATAAAATCTTTTAGAAGCAATACTTCTATGTAGAAACCTGTAATATTTCAAACGATTTTTTATAGATTATACATAGCACAATTAAAACGATTAGTCAAGGCTCATTAATGAAAGTATAGCAAAGTATTTTCAAAAATGCATCATCTAATATATATAAAAGCTGTTAAAAGCTTAAACGTTAATATCGTGAAGTACGCTTGTACTTAGAATTAATAAGGAATAATCAGGATGTGACAAGCTGAGATATTATGAGCGATTAACTTAAGCGCAGACGTTATTCTAGACTTTGCAGAAAAATGTTTTACAGAGAACGCTGGTGATACTTCTAAAGGATATACAGGGCGGTTAAAATTAATTTTCTGTTCATTTTCAAAAATTAAAAAAATTAAAATCTGCAAAAAATTAAAATCTAGGAATTCGAAAATTTGACGATTTAACGATTCAAAGACTTGAAAATTTGAGAATCTGAGAATTTATACATTCGTATGAAGAAGAAGATACGTAGTTAGCTTCTGATCTGTTTAATTTACGTTTGCGCACTGTACACGTTATAACGTGTACAATATATCTCGTGTTTTCCTCAAGTTTCTGGAGCTTCGTAATACGTAATAACCCTTTTGAATCAATGGATCTGAACTATAAAATTGATTACGTTAGCTAAGAACACATGACATCAGTGCTACAATACCGTAGACAATTTATTTCCTTACTTCTTACTTCTCATGCACACCCGACTGTTTTAAATCATCGAACATACACAAAACCAAAATTACATTAACCCAAGCCTGCTTTGTTAACACAAGTTTAATATTTCATTCTAAACATAGAACAAAAGAGATACATAGTAACGAGTAACAATACCACGATGTGGTATGAATATGAATAATAATAACACGAGCAATCAATTCATTCCCTATCTCACCTGTAACCCTATCACAAGATGATTTCAATCTCTTGATCCAAATTGTATACAAAATAAATCCACCAAGCAACTCTCGATCGTCCAAATTAATTCTCATCCTCGGTAGATCCAAACCTACCAAAGATCGATATCATATACCTGGAGTCTCCGACAGTCTAATCTAAACCCACCCTAAAATCGAAACTTAATTACAACGTCACTTATCCTCCGATAAGCACGGCGCATTCACCGGCCAAAATGAGCCGATAGGATTTCTCAGCTCCCGGGGCGATTGCTCGATTCACGGTAAATTAGCCGGAAGCCGGTGACGTCGTGGCGGTGGGTAATAAAATCATAGTCACGCGATACATTCTCCCGCGGTCGGTTGTTTTCCTGGCGGCGATCGAAATAAATCAGCTTGCGACTGTTTCCCCGGGTGAACTTATTTCCCGATTACGACGGGGCAGCGTGCATTTATCGTGGCGCGGCACGACTTAACGTTCTCGTGTCGCGAACTAACGACAGCGGGGGTTGGCCACCATTAATAGCCAGTCGAGTGTGAAGCGGAACTTTTCTCCTTGCTTCGTAATAACGCTGTGCACGTATAAGAGGTCTACGGGAGAAAGAAGCAGTCTGGACCAATCACGAAGCCTCTCTACCCGGAAACTGGAGCAGGCCTGGAATTAAGAAGTTTTCATCGCGCCGCTTTTCACGGCACTGCTCTTCTTCCGCGAATCTTCCGTTAGAAGGAAGAGACCTATCTACTGGCCACTCAACCGGTTGAGAAAGGCTTTCCCGTTGAAAACTTTATAAATACGTCGAAGTTGGATGGCTGAATAGTGAAAGAGGATGCAAAGGGGTAGTTGGAAGACGACAATGGACGTTGAAGTCTATCGATGGCCGGTTACGGGCGGGCTCGTATGCCCGAATTAATCCTTTTCGAGAGCGAGACACTTAGTCGCGCATGAATTATCGATCGTCTGCACCACGCTACATTTACCTTCCGATGATAGTTAATAATCTGATGGCTAGCCTACAAAGGACCGAATTACTGGCCGGATGGAAAACGGCCGTTCGCACGGCACCCGTCAGCCGCTCTAACGCGACGTTTGCATACAGGGTGTTAATGAATTACGCGGTGTCTGGACCACCTGGATGAGAGAACTCGTGCGATTTGATGGGAAAATGGGTGTGTGCGAGGCTTCTCGTTTGTGTGAAAGAACCGAATATGGTGATTAGGAGTGATTGAAACGGCTAATTTTGCACGAGACTGACTTAAATTCTTTAGAGAATTTTGGCGGATTAATCAGAATTGTTTAAAAAAGCTTGTTGGAATTTTTAATGCTTTCACGTTAGCGATAAAAGTATTATAATACTAAGTATTAAAATAATCGCTATGAGAATGGATTTTATACACGTTTTCCAAATATTTTATATTTTACAACATTAATGTAGATATGTAAATTTCTTATTGTTAGATTCTTTTTATCAGAACTTGCCACGTATTATGGCACGTTACAATCTGCGTTACAAAATATTCCACAATATATACCGAATATTGGGAATAAGAATAAGTTCTATATTCGATGCTCTTAGGTGTAATTCATACAAGTATGTTTTCCAACTCGATTCTCTCCTGAAATTATTCTTCTCGTCGGCGTTCAATTTGTCATTTAAAACAAGTACTTTAAATACAAAAGTACAAAGATACATCTCTTTTAGGGAAAGAATTTTCGCTCATTTATTTTGATATATTCGTTATTATTAAAATATGGCTATTTCTTTCCAAGAGAACCTTAATTTTAACCTCGTTGCTTTCTATCTCGTTCATTTTTTAAATTTTTTCGCAAGTAAAAAATGTACGATGTTTTGTAAGAAATGAACAATATTGATCAAATACTTGCGATGGTTCAACTTAATTATTATCTATCGATATGTGTAACTAGCATCATCGATATTCAACATCGTGATAAAAACACGTATTTAATCTGAGAATCAAATGAAAAGATAGTTTTCATTGGTGAAATTGGTTCAGAATCTTTATCATATGTCTCACTTTTGGCTTTCGGTTGATTTTTATACAAAATTTACGCGAGATTCCTGACTTAAAAAAGAAAATATTTATATAACAACTAACACCTATAGAAACCCCTATGTCTGATGTATTTCGTCAGTTTGCAAAATATCTGATCATAACTTATTCACACCTCATGCATTATCGACTTCGCTGGTTTTCTGCACGAGCGCGAGTATCGAAAATTATCGGACGTCTTTCTCGCGCGTTTCGACCGCACACGTCGCTGCTCTTCCAGCACGGTGCATAATTTAGAGGAAGTATCGGTTTATTAGAGAGTGCATCTGTCGTTCAAATTTATTATTAGTCGAGTATCGATTGGTTTATTTAACCGGGGGTAGTTGTTTCGGTGCACGTCATTACCGCTATGGTGAAAATTAGCGTGTTAGGTGAACGTGACGATAATGAGAATATTCCTCTTTTGTGGGCGAATGCCGACGTCTTTCATAACTTGATAAAGCTATCCGCGCTACTTTCGCATTGAAAGATGCGAAACTGGAAGATGCCGAGCTTGGATTACAGAAACTGTTCCCAACAAAGTATGAACAAGATTTCATTAAGAACTTTAAGGAAATTATTTAAAATTAATTGTAACAATAATTATATACGATCGACCTCACAGAATTCTCCTTCTGTTCTAGTACATTACGTTTTCTCTTATAAATATTATATCTACATACGTGTAGATCAATGTTTATCGTTAATCGTAACAACAATTACAATCATTTTCAAAATATTTGTTCCTCGTTATCTAGTACCATACTTGCTTTAAACCTCTGGTCTGTATTCTATCTCATTTTATGAATAAAGTTTCCAAAATTGTAAATCGTGTTACGTGATTAATAAAATAATTTTTTTAAGAAATAAGAGATCAAGCTTGCAGCTATCTAATTTTTAATAGTAACTTTATCTATGTAGATTAGACAGAAAGATTAAACGATAATTTTCGCCTGTAACAAAATGTACAGAAATTCTTAGAAATTCATAGAGGTTCGATCTTGGGGCGGATATTACTCTTCCTCTCGTTTCAAAGCGAATTGTTGGGAATGACTTCCTTCCGCCATGATGTACGTTTCACGTCGAGGTAGAATGATCATTTTCTGTATTTGTTTCGCTGTGTTATCACGTACTAGAGTACAGTTTAGTCTATTTACTGGAACGCAATAAGTCATTCGAAATAAATTACCTTTCTGTTTTTCGTCACAAGATAAGGAGAAATGTTAGAAGAAAAAAGTTAAGTAGTTTCGGCAAGTCTGACTCTTCCATAGGAGTCGAGACCTTTTCTACCTCTTCTACGAGTCCAATAATTCATCTGTCGTTCTCTTCAAACAAAACTGTGTATTCTTTCTGTTACGTAAATCGAGTCTTCTCGTCGTTCTGCGTTCGAAATTATTAGAGCACGTTGGAATGGGAATACTTCGCGAAGTATTTCAGCCATGAAGGGAATGAAGAAACGATGCGTAGAATGTCTTATGCAGTTATGAAACATTCAAGAACTTAATAAATTTACATTAAGGTATTATTAACGAAGAAATTTGTAATCAGCGAGAGTTTGTTCGCGAAAATGATCTAGCATAATAATCTGTATAGATGGGCCGTATACTTATATACGATATATCTATATGTATGTATATTATATCGACATACAGTGTGATCATTTTTTCAAATTCATGTATCGAATGTTCAAATATTTAATGCATTAGATATAAACAAAATTACGTATTACTGTATGTATCGAATATTTGAAACCTCGGAACTCTGGAACTTTGAACTTTTGAACTTTGAAATATTTGAAATTTTGAATCTGGAATTTCGTGATCTTAAATCTATGACTTTTAATCTTTGAATTGGAGATTTTAAATCTAACACTTTTTAATTGACAGAATTTTAATTTTTGCTTTTTAATATTTTCAGAAAACATATCTCAATATACAGAAACCCAAACATCGAAATTCCTTGAAACATTAAAAATACCAATAATTTCCATTCTTTATTTTCTTCACAATGAAAGATGAATTTATCCGATATTCGTTAAACTTGTCGTTATTATCGTAATTAATCGCTTCGTTAACAGACCTCAAATGCTAAGAATTAATTGACTCAGTACCTTATATGCGACTTAATAGCGAGCCCGAGGGTTTGAAAACAAACGATGCAGCCTCTGTAAAATATTTTCTTGCGTTCTTTTGATGACGCATACTTTAAGCGGAAAAGGGTCTATACCTAGAAGTACCCAGCGAAAAAGATTTAACTTCACGCGTCGTTTGTCAGAGCAATTAAACCGTGAACAATAAACTCCTTCGGAGATTACACGATAATTATTCTTTGCGCAATGTAACGAACGACGGGAAATTTATGTGGATTATTACTGCGTAGACAATGGTAAAAAAATTATTGGAGGACCAATTCGTATCTTTAAATGCAAAGTTGAAATATTACTGTGTACGTTGTCTTTCTTTTCCGCTGTTTCTTCTGTACCATGAAACGATTGTCATAAAGTGGGTGACTAGATTATCTCGGTATTCTACCTATCTATTTAAAAATATTTCATTTTGAAAGGTAATTATACTCTAAACGAAGAGAATTAAAATATTTTAAATATTTATGGATATTAATAAATTTTAATAATTGGTAATTATAAATTACTAATAATAGATATAGATAGGATATTATAAATATTTTCTCAATTTCCTACTGTATTGGT
Source organism: Bombus impatiens (assembly GCF_000188095.3). Taxonomy (NCBI): domain Eukaryota; kingdom Metazoa; phylum Arthropoda; class Insecta; order Hymenoptera; family Apidae; genus Bombus; species Bombus impatiens. The sequence continues at coordinate 8,887 of NT_177234.1, read as the reverse complement.
AAAAGATGTTTGTTAAAAAGTAGAATTATGGCGGGACAGCTAGCTACGCTCGTTAAGGCCTAGCACTGAAGACGACGCGTCGCGAGTTCCAATCCTCGGCATTTGGAAATGTTTAACGATACCGGACGTTAACCAAAATTTCTCTTAAAAGTCATATACAGGCAAGAGGCCAAAAACCCTCCCTTGCGTGTGTTGTGGGGATGTACTTTCTGGGAGTGCTTGGTTAAGGTGTTTGGTGTGTTTTAAGCACACAAGGGCCCGACGATCAACTCGCGCACTGGTTCTATCGTCCCGTCCGTGGAGGTTTTAGCCGGTACGAATCCGGCACTACCTTCTGCTCGCCTGCACAAGGGTGGGAAGGTGTCTATGAAGATTTCCTCCACGTAAAAAAAAAAAAAAAATTTTGTCCAACGCCCATACCGCGCTGAGTGCACTCGTTTATGTGTAATTACTGATCACTTTTTGCAGTCAATGCCTTCAATTGAAGACAAACAGATTGTTGGGCATTTAATTTAATCCTTTAAGTTGTGAATGTCATTAGACATTTCAAAAAAATACAATTTTTATCATCTTTGGACGCAACTGGATTTTCAATACGTCATTTTAGTCGAAAATTATACCCGTGGAAAGACTGTGTCAGACGCGCACACTAACACTGCTTCCCCATTTCCACCCCTAAGAATCAGCAGAAAAACTGACTCGATGACACGCTTACGTTTCTACTTATTTTATCTTCATTCATTATAATTTAATATTCTAATCTTTTAAAATTGCAATTATGCCATCATTGACCTCGTGCGATGTTACAAAAATAATAGGTATAGGGAACTTGAAATCATATTGCAAAGTGAAATCGTTACTTTCGACCCCGGTTTAATAAATCAGGAAAGAAAGGAAAGGGAACCCCTGTCCTACCGCCCCCGTACAAAGCATAAGCATCACAAGACGCATCCCTTCGAAGTTTCTCATCGCGAGCAATTTTTCCATACATCCCTGCACGCAGACAATCCTATCAGTCGCTTTATAAGAATCAGCCATGATACGAGCTGCAATACGGGCTCAGGCTAGCTACGAGCAATTTGATGGCGTGCTATATTTTACAAAGAAAACTCCCGTGGCGTGTATATCGCGAAATCGGCGAGATCCTCGTGGCGCTTGAAAATATAACCCCCGAACACGGGCTAGCGTATTTTAAATTCCCCGATGCTCTCGTACGCCTTCGAGGTTCGTGTACGGGATTCCAATGGCTGTTGGAACGTCCACGGCCTCTGCCTGAGAAATCGCATTTCCTTTCTTTCCAGCGTTTCGCGTTTCGCATCCATCGCTTTTATATTTCACAAACGTCCACCCAGCCCATTCTCTTGCTATACTCTTCCTCCCTTCGTTTCTTCCTGCCTTTTCTTCCCAACTTCGTTCCTGCGACTCTGCTCGTCTCTATTAATAAACGGCCGGCGACGTTCGCGTAAATATTTGCGCCGGCACGAAACCGAAGCGAAAAACGCCACCTCAAAGGGGATGGACTTACATTTCAGTGTTTCGTTATTTATCGACGGGGGGGAGGGCGGTGTGTGGCTCGATCTACGGCATGCTGAATTATTAACGGGATCTCTGCTTCGATCTCCAGCGATCTGTAGTGAATTTTGTTATTCAGCCGAAGCAAGGAAAAATAGAATTGCGACTCGTTAATCGGCCGTGATTCATTCGGCAGTAACGAATCTCGTTTATTAAAGTCTGCCAGATCTGACATTGACTGAGCGAGTGGGATGAGTCGTCAATCGGACAGTCTATGTGTGGAGTATCGAGTATCGAAGAGTGATATTGAAGCGATTTTAGAAAGTCTAGCGTAATTTGAATAATGTACGAGAGAATTTTGGAGGTTTCTAGAGTTTTGTAGAAGCGTAAATTGACTTACTTTATTATATTGAATCACGTTTATCGTACAGATTTATGATACACGGTACAGATGCAGCAAGAATTATTAATAAATATTATCAACTAACATGATAAATTATATACCATGTTCTAATATTTCGTTGCAGCAGTGTGCCACAGCAGTGAATAAGTAAGTCCGTACTATTACATTATATGAGACGAACGCTTCTTTTAATAATTGTATTAATACGTATCATTGTATTTATTATTAAAAGAAAAGAATCTAGCCTTTCTTTAAAATTACAGCTAATCAATTTTCTTTCAAATCTAGATAAGCATATTATATAGTTCGTACTACTGTACTACATCATATGCATTGTATAAAATAAAATTCCACACTTCCAACAAACTTATCTCTTTCAGAATCCATTCTCACCTCCCATAATCTAAAAGACCTCTTGCGTCACCGCTCAAGCAAACATCATCTCTTAACTCCATGTCATATAATATCACCCATATACGCGTTCCAATAAACGAACAAGTTTAACGAAAATTTATCTCTGATATACAGAGGAGGTTTCAAAAATCGATTTAAGCGTTCGATGGTTCCGGCGGAAGCTTATTATTGATCAGCTACGGTTTCACGGAGAAATCCAACCAGGGCGACTGTGAGGATTTCGCGGGTATAGGGGGTGAGTCCTGCGACGAAACGGAGAAAGAACCGGGAAAAACGCTCGATTTCACAGCCATTGGCTCGCGAAAATGCGAACACGAGGCAGTCATGTGCGTTGGAACGTATACATTACGGGGCGAGGTGCGCAAGTGGCCGGTTTACGTGTGCATTGCCGCCGAATGCGGATGCACTTGCGAGTTGCGTGGTTTTCTCTCTGCAGACACGTGTGCATACATACAGGATGCTTCAAAAGTTGGTCAAACTTCAAGAACACATAGTACTCATCAAAAGGGACAAAAGTGTCTTAATAAACATGGGATCAAATATCATGAGTTTCGGAGTTAAAAGACGTTAGCATCAGTCAAGTGGATACTATCCCTGTTTACACAGAGATATATCTGTACAGATCAGTACTATATAGTATACTGTATAGTATAGATATATAATTCTTATATTACATAATATTACATAATACATACGAGAGTATTTGTAATTATATCGTAGAACTACATGAAATTGTAGATCCCACGAAAGTTCTTTTTGAAATTGTTTCATTTTTGTTCGACAACAAATCACGATATACAATTGTTCATGAAAATATGAACACGTGTAGAAACTTTTTTGAGTATGTGTATTACGTATTTTAATATTTATGGTCGGGGGTGTACATTTTTAGATTTGAAATTTCAAAAGGTTTTTGTATAATATCAACAACAAACGATATGCGAGCCTTTCAGGAGTCACATGAGTCAAGTCAAAATTGAATAAAAAATGACGTTACGAACACTGTTTCTCAAATTTATCTTGGTGTTATGTCTTCTGCAAATTAACGAAGTATAGTGGTAAATTATTTGTTTCTTAAGGATTGAATATTAATTATGTATTGAAATTATGAAAGATATGTAAAGAAATTAAAAAGCCACTAAAAAGTAGAGTTAATCATTGGCTTCCGAGAGGTTCATATATAAAAGTTGTCTATGGTAACCGTCCGCACACTTTCTAAGTTGGAGATATTTTTATCTACTTTTACTAAGAGTTTTTATTTATTTGAATTTGTACTACGTGCTACTGAAAATTGCTTCCAATTCTATGAAACAGCCTGTATGTAAACGTACACAGATGCAGATAGGGTACGTTTAGCACGAGCATGGGCGGTGTGTTTCTTTTCAACTTCGCTACTTAACGGAAGCCCCTCGAGCGCGATTCTTAAAGGGACACTCCGAAGCGAGACATTTGTTCTGAATTCGATGCCTTCCTGCCAGAAATTCTTACAATGAAACGCTTCACTATGACACCTGTTCGGGGTAAGTAGGTCCCTTATCTCGAGAATTTTTTACGTCGACGTAAATGGCTCGTGTTTGGAGGATGCTAAAATCGGATAGTTAACCCTTACGTTGTGTTGGTAGAGTCACGTGATGATAAAGATATGCCAGGATTTATACCTATTTTCTCACTTTATTCGGTGTAAGTATTCTTAACTTGAGGATTTTTTACTTTTATGTGAACGATTCGTTGAAATCGTATTTTTTAATCCTTTTGCATTTGTATGAGATATATTCGTATTTATATGTATTGAGAATTTGATGGTGACTTGCTGATTTGAAATTTGAATATTAATATCTAATAAATATCTAAATTTGTATTCACTATGTTTCTCGAAGTTCTGACTAAAACCTGAAACTATTTCGTAAGATTATTTGTATCATCAGTAACGTGCATGAAATGGAAAAATGTATTAGAAGAGCTAATAGTAAAGAATGAGTTTTTACTGTAACATGAATAAATGAGTACTTTATATTTTACTACGAATATTTAATATTTCAACAATATTGGAAAATATAAAACGACGATCGAATGTAAATTTATAGAATATAAATTTCGTTCGTGGATATAACAGGGAGAATAGAATTATTCAATTTTCGTTATGTTCATTGTAATGTCGATAAAAGGTGAAGGTAAAAATACAAAGGACTTTTTACAGATTGCTGATTTATTTCAGGTTTGACGATTAAATCTGATATTCACTGAATATCTGAGATATATTTAACAGGAAACACGCATTTCAAGTATTTTATTAATTTTTTGCGATGGAAATTTTGCTTGTTTATGAGAGAAAAAAATTATTCCGTCTGCGAGTGTCCAGAAGAGATATAACAAATTACAATAGATGTTCAATATGTCGTGCATTTTCTTCTCTTAAAATTTTATCTGTTTCCAAAACAGCTGGACGAGTGCTCGCTCTTACACTGCGTTCGTAGAATATAGTGGTGCACCATTCTGCATAAACTATTTTTTGTTGGTTCTCCGATGGTATCTGAAACAAACTCAAATCGGATAAGGTTTAGTAGAATTTTACAAGAATTTTACAGTTATAATTCACAGCAGATAAGGATGAAAAGCTGCTTCGTGACTTTTAGCTTTTCTCGTTTAAACATATCTCATCAATTCATATTTCATTTATACTTTTCAATCTGTACTCCAAACTCCACTGCCCATCCTTGAATCTTGGATGTAATACTTATAATTTGAAATGTTGTTTATGCATGTATATAAGTGTACTTCCTAGAAGTTTTAATCGAATATATATATATTATATTAGGAAGTAAAATAAACTTGTAAGCACATATTAGATTTATATGTTTAATAATTAATTGTTGAACGATGGTATATGCTTAGAATTAAGTTATGAAAATTGATAGATTGTTATAAAATATTATGATGGATCATGAAAGTAGAAATTGTACAATATGATTTTGTTATAATGGAAAAACCGCCTCCTGCTATGTCAAAAAATCGTTACCGTTTGATTAACATCCCGACACCTTGTCAAGTTATATAAGGAACATGCAAGTCGCGCGTGAACTTTTTCGTGCTTGAACTTCCGGAGAGTGAACATCGAAGAAGAACATAAATATAAGGTAAATAAAAAAAATATCAAATAACAACATTGCAACCAGTAATTTATAACGTCTAAACCATTAATTTACAACACTTAAGCTATTAATTTATAACATTTAAGCCATTAATTTATAACATTTAAGGAAT
>NT_177234.1:1051-3197 GCF_000188095.3 Bombus impatiens | reverse complement strand
CATTTAAACTGTTATTTTATACATTTAAGCTATTAATTTATAACATTCAAGTCATTTATTTGTAACACTTAAGCTATTAATTTATAACATTTCAGCAATTAATTTATAACATTTAAACTATTAATTTATAACATTTATGTTATTAATTTATAACATCTAAGCTATTAATTTACAACATCTAAACCATTAATTTACAGCATTTAAACTGTTATTTTATACATTTAAGCTATTAATTTATAACATTTCAGCAATTAATTTCTAACATTTAAACTGTTAATTTATAACATTTAAGCCATTAATTTATACATTTAAACCATTAATTTCTAACATTTAAGCTATTAATTTATAACAATTGAAACATTAATTGATAACATTTAAAACATTCATTTATAAGAATCAAACCATTCTTCAAGTAATCAATAAGTCTCTCGCTAATAGCCTAATAGATCGATAGATTTAACGAAGAAACACCTAACCGCGATTACAGCCAATTAGTTCGTATTATTCGCTACATAATTAATAACTGTATCACGTACAGCGATGCAGGCGGTATTGAAGAAAAAAAGCCATTTTATCTTACAACTGTAACGAAAATTACTTGTATATCGATAATTACTATAATTTACTCGTTTAACTTGAGAGGAATCAAAGAAGTACCTGACTTTTAAGTAAGCATTAAGTATGAATTTTAAATATTGCAGACAGTGATGTAGGTGTTATTCAAGAAAAAAGAACATTTTATTTTTTAATTAGCACGAGTGAATGAACGAATATCGATAATATAATATAACGCTTAGTATGAATTTTATCTGCCTGATTATTTAATACCTTAACTTATTTTACAGTAACGTCATCGACTGCCGTTAGGCTTTTTTTCCCTTTTTGTTCAAACTAATTGATAGTCGAAAACTAGTATTAAAGAAGTGTGAATTTAGTCTTAGTTTGCAGAAACTATTAAAATGATAAAAATGGATATCGTATTAAATCGTTGGTCGCCAATTTACGATAAAAATTAAGAAATTGTTCAATTTGATTTTGTTGTAACGGAAAAACCGTCCTTTGCTATGTCAAGAGATCGTTGCTGTTTGATTGACATTTTGTCACCTTGTGAAGGTATATAAGGAACACGGAAGTCACGCGCGAGCTCTTTTGTGCTTGAAATTCCGGAGAGTGAACATCGAACAAGAATTTAGATATAAAGTAAATAAAAAAAAATATCAAATAACAACATTGCAACCAGTAATTTATAACGTCTAAACCATTAATTTACAACATTTAAGCTATTAATTTTTAACAATTATACTATTAATTTATAACATTTTAATTATTAATTAACAACATTTTAACTATTAATTAATAACATTTAAACTCTTAGTTTACAACATTTAAACTATTAATTTATAACTTATGAGCCATTAATTTATAACATATAAGCCATTAATTTATAACATCTAAATCATTAACTTAATATTTGTGACCGCGTGCAATGCGGTCTGTAGAGTCAGTGTTTGTTACGCAATAGTGTCTTTTCAATATTTTAAAATCACGATAGTTTTGATTATATTCGATCAAATAATCACACGCGAAAGTAATAAAATTTTATAATATTTAAATAATATTTAATATAAATTAAATAATATTTTTGAACATTCGTTTCCGGTATTAGAGTCAGTGCATCTCTCAAGAGGATAATAAAGCCACTACAGGAACTGAAGAATGTAAGTAGTTTGATTTGTTGTGTTTCGATTTGTTCACATTTTTGTATTTTGTTTAAATTATTGTTGATTACAAAATAAAAATGATCGATAATTTAGAAAGCTATAAATGTTTTTTTAAATAAAATAAAGTGTTAAAGTATTAACATACTATTACAATAAAATTTTCTCTGATATGCATCGAAAATCACTGAATTCTTACTACTTATTACGGTTCATTAGAATTCCAATCTTTATCATTACTAAAGCTACAAATTTAAGAAACTTCCATTTTTCATTATATCCAACTTTTTAAATAATCAGCAATCACTCATCGTGTTTTGTTCTGTAACAGATTTTTCGCAACCTCCATTTCCACCATTGGATTTCCAACGGTTCCTGCCTGATGTTAGTCTCCCTGATGATATTCGCTGGGATACCGCAGCATCCAG
>NT_177234.1:0-645 GCF_000188095.3 Bombus impatiens | reverse complement strand
AGAATTTTTTGCGAGCATAGTGACCGCGGGTATTTTTTATACCCGTGAGTAGTAACATTCTTTTTTTAAATTTATTAGTTTAGGATAGGTCTTCTTGCACAGCGCGATTATAATAATTAGTCTTTTAATAATTAGTTTAAATACATACACTTGAGAATATATTCGTGTTATTTATAAATATGCATGTTAACGTTCCTTATAAATATTTGCAAATGGCAAATATGTACACGAATATACCAGTTTAACATAAACACACTTGATTTTAAGCAATGAATTAATCGTGATAATATCAAGTCACGTTCGTTTATTTCATTTCGGTCAGAATTTAAAATATGAGTCAAAATTCATTTTTTCCCGTACAACAAGAATATGTGAAATTTTACGTGCAAGAAGACACTTCGCGGCAGGCAGATTTTTTAATCAAAGCAATAATTTTGAACACTGCTTCTGCACTTTCGAGTATATGCTTTGATAAAGAGATCGCCTGAGATTATTTCTTTCTTAGTAATATATTTAAAATCAATTATTCCATTTGATCGAGATTCAGTCCTTTTCAATTAACGCTACCTTTTTTGCAATATTAAAGTTTTGTTCTGACTTATTAAATTAATAAAGTAGAGTTACTTAGTTACTATTAAATTAATA